>NC_081184.1:70495354-70691314 GCF_029867415.1 Vicia villosa | reverse complement strand
CCCTCTCTTTAATTTAAGTACTCTTTGTGAAATAGCTCGATTCTATCTTGTTCAGCATCATCAGAGGATTGAAAACCCTCTATCATCATCCATTTATCTTTCAGTATAGTCATTTAATTTAATTTTGAAATTTTAGGGTTCTTCACGATTTCTGGTAAATTAGTTAGATGTAGTTAATGATAGTTCATGTTAGTTACATATTTAGAATCGTGAGTGAATTTAGAGCAAGTTTCATGTTTACATCGTTGCAAATGGTTGAGAAACGAGTAAGTTCAGAAATTCAAAAATGGAGAGCTTGAGGTTGAAGATGAAGATGGTGGTGGCGCGCAAATTTGAATTCTCAGGGGAGAGTTTATTTTATTTTGAATGGTGTGCGTTTTATTAACGACTAAACAACTTGCCCTAGTGGCCACACATGCGCTCTTAGTCTCCTCATGCCCAAGGTCTGGGGTTCGAATCCCCCTCGCCCCAGACTTTTTGCTTCATTTATTTTTCAATGTTTTGCCACTTGTTTGAAAATATAATAAGTTGGATGTGCATCTTAAACAAACTGCGCGCGTAGCCCAGATGGTGGGTGTTTTGGCCAATGACTTGGAGGGCGTGAGTTCAACCCCTCTAGGTGACAAAACCATTTTTTTATCACTTTTTACACTAAATTTCTTCACAACTTCACACAATTAATTCACCTATCAAAATAAATCATTTTCACTTCATTTTTCATACACCTATTATTTAATATATCTATTTTGTGAATAGTCAAAAAAATCATAAAAATATTATTTATTTCTTGAATTTTAATTAGGTTTAAAATAGTATGTTTTTAAGTGTTTTCTTAAATACTTTAAATATATATTATCACTTTATTTTAACCTAATCACTTTGTAAATAATTTTATGATAAAACCCTAATTGTTTAGGTCTTAATTAAGTAAAAATCTTTATTTTTACTTTAATTAAGTTGACTTTTGTCAATTCTCAAAACTGTTTTCAATCTCTGATTAAATCAAATGATTAAGGTTTTCAAACAACAAAACCTTATATCATTTCAAATCATTTCCAACTGTTTTTATCACCAGTACTGCAAAGTACTGGGCCTCTAATAGAGTGTAAGTCCCAAAAACCTTCTCTTCTTAGCTTGTTTTCAAAACTGTATTTTCAAAATCTTCTTTCTGTTTTCAAAAACATTCTTCTGGTATTTGAAGGGCATTATTCCCGGTGAAACTCTTCAGATACCTATGTGACCTATGTCCATCTTCACTTCTTCTGTTTTCAAAAACCATTAACTGTTTATCATATATATATTCAACTGTTATCCATCAATTGCTGGTAAGGCTTTGTACATACTTCTTCAAAGGCCTCCACTCCATCCAGGTTAGGCTTTACAAGCTTTCAATTTACAGTCTTTATTTAAATTACTGTCAAATATAAACTGTGCATATATATATTAGTTTAGAACTACGTTTGAGTGTAAACCCTAGGACAGTTAAACTATATATATATATATATTAGGAATATGACCTAGGATTGAGAATGTCTTCCCGGTGAAGGCTCTTTCCTAATTAGAGATCTGTAGTTCAAACCCCCAAGATGAATTATTCCCGGTGAAACATCTTGGCAAAAACCTTAGAATCCAAATAAATAGGACACATCCACCCAAAGAGGAATTATTCCCGGTGAAACCTCTTACCCATTTGCTTAGAGCCAAAATAAGTTCAAAAACTACATAGCTTTCTCTTGTGCTATAACAAGGACCCTCGATTAGCCTCCTCTTGGGCTTTGTACAAGGACCCACAGGCTTCTTAAAAGCATTTCCAGCTTCCTCTTGAGCTTGTATACAAGGACCCATCAGGTTTCTTATAAACATAGGAACAGGTCTTTAGTCACCTTTTAGCCTACCCTGGTGAGTTTCTTCCAATTTAAACCAGACTTTAAACAAGCTAAGTTTGTCTCAATTTCACATTGAGTACATTTTTGGAATGAGAGACATGGACAGTCTCTGTCACCCTTATCTTCATCAATCTTCCTTAGCAGAGTCTAGGATCCATGTTTGGTCATCCTCAGCATTGAGTCAGCCTTCATCTTGGGCTTTAAACAAGAAGTCTCCATTAGATAATCTTTCTGCCATTCACATTAATAAAAACCCCTGGAAAGGGTTAGCCTCCAACATCTGTCTAAAATGTCAAAACCCCTGGAAAGGGTTAGCCTCCAACATCTGTCTAAAATATCAAAAACCCCTGGAAAGGGTTAGCCTCCAACATCTGTCTAAAAAGTCAAAATCCCTGGAAAGGGTTAGCTTCCACACATTCCTTCATTTCAATAAAAACCCCTGGAAAGGGTTAGCCTCCAACATCTGTCTAAAAAGTCAAAATCCCTGGGCTTTGTACAAGGCAGATAAACTATATTTTTCATGTGTCGAAGATTCCTAACACTTAGGATCTTTCCCCATATAGTCATCCATACTTAATTCATTTAAGAGTCCGCCACAACCTTGGGCTTTGTACAAGGCAGAAAATAATGTTTTCCCTAGCAACAGTCAGCCACAACCTTGGGCTTTGTACAAGGCACATAAAATAGAGTCATTCATAGTCTTAAAAATTCAATTATCCTTAAAAGTTAGCCACAACCTTGGGCTTTGTACAAGGCACATAAATAGAGTCTCCCTAAGTAGAGTCAGCCTCAATTCTGGGCTTTGTACAGAACACAAAAATACCCTGTAATTAACCCCCAGTGGAGCCATCTCCCAAAGTCAATAATAATTAATAAGTCAATCAAAAAGCCTCAAGCTTGGGCCTCATACAAGCCAGCTAAATTCAAATCTTTTATACAGTAGATAGACATAGCCTATCTCTATAGAGAGATATTTTTACTACTCTACCACTTTCAAACAAACATTTCCATTTCAATTTCAATTTTAATCAAGTCTCCCATTTAGGATTTTGAAAGGCATGAGCTGGCAGTAAAACCCAGACATGTGGTAACTTTCCCTAATTTGGATGAGCATCTTTCTTTCATTTAAGAGGCATTTGACTGGTATACTTGTACATACACAAGTAAGGTCCCCCTCTTGAATGAAATGAATTCAGTTATTCTGTCACTCCTTTAAATGTTTGTGGTAGAATAGTACAAATACCTCTCTGTAGAGATAATTTCATGTCTCTTTACTGTAAACAGAGATTTAATTCCAAGCTTCAACCTTGAGCTTCAAGCAAGGCACCAAAAACAATTATTTTCCCTAGTTAGTTCCCCGAACTACATTAAGCTCTGACTTCCACTAGGGATATGTAGGCATGAGGTTCACAAGGAATCTCAGCGAGCTAATAAAATACCAAAAATAGTCAGTCTGTCTATATGTCTGTCTTTCTTTAAATCAATTCAATTCCTTCTCCTAGCACAAAGGAGAAACTTTCCCAATCATTAGCAATAAACACAAACACAATGACACAGAGAAGGTTCCTGTAGAGTACTACAGATATGTAGGGTGTTTAAACACTTCCCTATGTATAACCGACCTCCCGGACTCCAGAATTTCTAGTCTAGGTGAAATCCCCACACTTAGCAAACTCCTAGGGTTTAGTTGAGATCTTTTTTCCCCTTTCCTACTCGTAGGACAAATAAGAAAGTTCGTGTGATATCGTAGGAAGAACTGAAATAAAATTCATCCCACCACGGGCGCATTCTCCTTCCAAATTTCGCGTGAAGGGTCTAGCGTGCCGTCCTCCCAAGTGAAACGGGGAGGTAAAAGAAAACGACACCACACAGAGGAAGAGTGAAGAATCAACCTTCAGGTAAGGGGGACTCTTCCATTTATCTTCTATTATGGGGTTATAGGTAGTAGAATGGAATTGAACATGTTGCTCATGCTAATTGAGTTATGCTTAGGTTGTAGAGATGTTAGGTTTTGGAAGAATTGATTAATAATGTTGTATTGATCATGTGTGGTGTGAATTGGATGATCGAAATGTGTTATAAATGTGTTAATTGTGTTTGTGGTTGCCGTTTTGGTGTTATAATGCATTTGGGTGCGAATTGGTATGGATTCGGGTCGATACGGTGTTGAAAAGAATGGTGTTTTTCTGATACAGCAGCGTAGGAACCGGTTCCCAGGTGGGAGGAACCGAGTTCCAGTAGTAGAAACCAGAAGAGAAGGAATTCTGTTCAGCAGGAACCGGTTCCCATGTAGGTACAACCCGGTTCCTAGTAGTAAAAATCAGAGAGGAGTTTCTAAAGGATTTTCAGGAACCGGTTCCCACGTAGGGAGGAACCGGTTCCCACGTAGGGAGGAACCGGGTTCTGCGTGACTTTTTCTAAAACTTTCTTAACTTTGAAAACTCCTAACTTTTAAACCGTAAATCCGATTTTAGTACCGTTTTGAGCATAGTAAAGCTAATCAAATGATTTACATAATAAAATAGTGTTTTGAGTCATGACTCAAAATTATTTTGAAACACTCGATTTTAATTGGTTGTGGTGGTTTATGTGTACAGGTGGTGTATTAATGAATATTTCACATGTATGATGTTGTGGTTGTAACCGGTGTTCGTTATACATGTATTGTTGGTATAAAATATGTGTTTTACTATGGTTGAGAAATAGCATGATTGTGTATAGCTATTGATTATTGTAGTTGATGATTATGACATTTGGTTGACTTATCTGGGTGATGAGCATGTTATGGTTGATACATGCATTTCATAATCATTGTGTGGCTGATCCTTGACGATGGTGGATCAGTGGAAGCTAATTCCCATTGTGTGGAATTAGTGAGTGTGTGTTTTTGTATCCTTGACGATGGTGGATCGGTGAGATGGGTTATCCCAGATTTTGGTACCACATGCATGTAGTTGCATTGCATTAGGCTACTTGTGTTATTATAACACGAATGGAAGATTGTCCAATGTTATAATATGTGTTGATTGTGTGTTTGTTGTACTGATTGTGTGGTTGAGAATCTGATCGTAACTGTAATTGGGTGAATAGCATGTGATTGATATTTTATCATCTATATCCTATAACATTGGTTAAATGCGAATGAGACTCACCTTTACTGTTGTTATTTTTCAGATTGAGGAGTAGCTCTTGTACTTGGTGAGGAATAGCTCGTTAAGTAGTTCGTTAGAGTTAGTTGGGTCCGTGTCATGCTCTGGTCGTGTAACACTGGGAACTTCGTTTAGAGTTAATTGTTAAACTCTTTTATTTGGGTGTTTTATCATGGTGGTGTTTTAAAGTCTATGACTTTGGATGTTGCATTGTTCAGATGTTAAAGATATTTCCGCTGTGTTAACATGATGATCTGAATAATTTTGGTTTAACGTTCCTTTTATGGCATGACATGAGTTTTTGTTTTGATTATATGGAAGTTGTAATGCCCTTTTCATGTTTTACTCTGATTATTGTTTATTATTTCCGCGCGGTTTAGAAGGGTGTTACATATGCCACTTCCTATCTTAGGTGTACTTGAATCCGGGTATAAGATTCGTCCTTCATTTAATTCCCGAAACAGCCCTGGAAAAAAAATAAAGCAAGCAAAACAAACATTAAGTGATCCTAAACTTTAAGGTATCCCCTCTTTTAATAAATCCCCAGCAGAGTCTCCAGTTCTGTAATACGGTGAACTAACTTTTAAGAAATGTCGCGGTAAGCAAGAGTCGCCACCAACTTTTGTTTTATCCAAAGAAAGGCTAAAAAGAACAGAAAAAACCTTTTTGAAAGAGATTGAGTTCGGGGGGTAAGTTATACAAAGGGAAGGTTTAAAGCACCCTTTGTATCCATGGTTATCCATGGGCTCTTAATTGCTTAGCTCACTTTTGTTTTCAAAAACGTTTGAAGTGTAGTGTGTGAATAATAAAAACTTTGAAGAAGAACTTTAGCTTGTAAATAAGCGTAGTCTTTTTGAATTTGATTTGAAAAAAGAGTGGGAAAAGAGTTTTGAATTTGAATTTTAAGAAGAGCAAGCAATTAAAAGCAATTACCCTTAAGTTATAAAAATGTTCTTTTAGCTTTTCAGGGCTATCCATACCATAGGAGGGTAGGAAGTCCTTTTATTGGATGTTGAAGGGTCGTCGAAGTTATCGTTCGCCATAAGACTGTCACTGCCATAAAGAGGGCGAGTAGTCTAAGGGAAGGATAAAACAGTCATTTTAGGCAACCAAAGAGGACACCTCAACAATCGAAAGGGACTATCATATCACATTGTAGGCAACCTCGAGGGACGAGATCATATAACCGAAGGCAACATCGAAGGGACTTAAGATCTGTTGTGATGAGAATGAACTGAGGGAAACATTTGCTGAGGCATCCTCGGAATCCGAGGGACTTGACTATTCTGTAATAAACAAGGCAACAAGGCAACAGGCAACAGGCAACAGGCAACAAGAGGGATTACCATAAAAGGTGTGTGGGTGCACAATCACGTGATTCAATTCATATAATTATCTTGTAATTAATTATTCTAAATTCAATTCGAGGTTTTCACAACCTAAATTACTAACCACGCTATTATAATGTAAAGCAATACAGTTTAAGTGCCTTCAAGGCCACACAATACAAACCAGGAGCAGTTACAAAATATATAGCCATGGGGAAGGGGGAAAAAGCAATAAGACAACCCAATAAAATAATAGGTTAAACACAAGTAATAATATCGGAGAAATTAAAGGAGAATGAGTTTTAGTGTTACCAAAGGTTTGAGCTTTAATCGATTGATAACCCTGAAAATTAATGAAGGAAAAAAAACAAGGGTGAGTGAATTAAAAATTCATTCGCGGTTGAAGCAAACCCTAATTTAATCCATAAGGCAAAAATAAAAGTAAAACGATATTAAATTAAATAAAAAATTTAAAGACTTAGCTTTTTGATCTGGTATGGCGCGTGGTCGGAGGATCTTGGTTAATCCTGAAAATTAGGCACAAAGAAGAGAAATTTTAGTGCATTAAAGACCTCGACAATTATAACATGACAGATCAAAAATTAAAATGGTAATAATTTAGGCAAACAAAAAGGCGAGGCAAAAGGAAAACCCCGATTGGGACAAAGGTTAACAAGCTCAATAAATAAAGGTCACGCAAACCGTATAAGGCAAACAAAATAATTTTATCGTTTAAAAAACAATTATTGATAAAGTTATGGAAAAATCGAGTTTTCGATTAAAAATAAATAATTGATGAAATATGACATTATTTAGTTAATATGAATTTTGTAGAAAAATAATTAATAAGAAAACAAGGAAAAAAAACTAAAATAAAAAAGAATTATGTAATTAAACTAAAAAATTAAAAAAAAACACTTAGCTCTGATCCTGTGTGAACAAGCCTTGAAGGACCATGGTGGAGCTGCATATCTTGATGCGTTGGATTGATCTGACAGATGATCTGACGGCTGGAAACTAAGGTGCATGATGGTCTTTGTCTGGCAACACGCGTGGGATCTGGAATTTGAATAATTCCCAAAATTATATGTGGGAGCAGGGATCAAACCCCCTCCCTAATGCATATACAACGCTCGCCTTCGCCACTAAACCATTGCTAGTTCGCTGTCAACAAAACAAACATGAAATAATATATACAAAACATGAACGATTCGAAATTTAAAACACAATACACGCGCGCAGGTTATCTTCTTCGTGGGGATGATTCTGAAAAAAACCACACTTTTGGCTATGGTTTTTAAACGTTGCCATAGACCTCCAATATTGAAACCTGCAAATAATCATCGATAAACACAAAACAATAATCCAGATCTACTATATGTTAGCCCCCGAGTCTAATGGAACCCCTAGTTTCGGCCAATTTTGGTGTATCCAGAATTCCCAATTCAAAACTAAAAAAACCCTAGCCATGGCATAATCTATAATATGCAATTAAACACAAATTAAATGATACAGACAGCTTCTAAACATCATCACGATTCAAAACATGTACTCATATCTTATTTATGATGAGTATGTAAGCATAAACGAATTTGAAAGAAAATTGGTATAAACCGTGACTATGAGCGCGATTCAGGGTGCTTTAGGTGTTGATGAAGATCCAATTCGTTTCAGAGAGACTCCAGGAATGTGTCAGAATCAATAGAACTTCTTGAACCAGCCTATAATTCGAGAACCGAATTGCTTCTTTCACTGAATTTTTGGAATTGGTATGGGTTCCTTTTGGGGCTGAAATCCTTGTTTTTTCGTCCCCTCTGCATCAGAGTGTGTTTATGTACTTATAGAGAGTGCATTAGGGTATCAAAATTGGATTAAATCTTTCTTGAATCAAGGATTGCAATTGGAGGAAAATGATTTATGAATCTTTCCAAATATTCTCAATATCAATCCAATCTCACCAATATTGTTATGAACGAATTTTGATGGAAAATATGAAGTGTACTTGATTGGATATGATTGGAAATTAGAACCAAGTCAAATCTCTTTCATAAATCTTTGATTATTTGATTTTAATCACTTTTTAAATGAATAAAAATTTAAATAAAATCAAATAAATCACATAATTTCGTGGAAATTGATTTTTGAATCTTGGATAACTTGAGGATCAAGCTTGGGCCAAAAAATATTGGGTTCTTTTGCAAGAAGATTCATTTTGAACCACTTTTTGTTTCACATTTTTCACTCAAATTTGTCCATCTTTAATAAGGCATATCTCCCTCAATTTTTAGGATATAGAGGAGTTCTAGGACTTTTTGGAAACCTCAATATGTCCTCTACAAGCCACTTCGGAAGCTTTTTTTCATTTGAAGATTTTATCTTGATGATATGGGCTTTGACAAAAAACTGCTTTTGGTTGACTTTCAAAAAGGACCTGTAATGTTTTGATCCATATCTCTCAAATGAAGCATTTTTAGACTTGGCATGTGAGACACAAATTTGTAGAGAATTCAATTTTCTTCAAATTGAGATTTGGATGGGGAATTTTTGATGTTCCATGTGAAAGTTATGGCTGGTCAAAGTTCAGTTGACTTTAGGTCAAAAAACCCTAATTTAGAAAGTTTAGGTTTTGTTGATTTCTGAACTTTCCTTGATGAATCATGATCAATCCTTGATCAAATGATGAATGATTTTTCAAAATGAGGATGTTGACCAAAAATCAGGAATTTTAACTGTACTTTGACCACAGTTGACCTTTAGGTCAAAACAGTCGACTGTTGACCATTTGAGCTGTTTTGTGAATCAAAGCTTGAAATATAGTGGGCAAATTTTGGGGTATGACATTGGTGATCTAGAAAAAGCTGGAATTGTTAAGGACTTGTATGCAACATGTGGGAGCACTATGAATGCCCACACTTTGAAAAAGATGAATCTAATTGAGACCATTGCTGCTACTCCCAGAGTGGACAATGAGATCTTGACCAGAAGGACTCCTGCTCTGGACGATTTTGAAATGTTCTTCAGAAATGAGCATCCTAGAATCGTCCTCACCTATCTGGAGATGTGTCAAAAGGAAGGCTCTGAGTATGATCCTGTGTGGATAAGCAACAAAGTGCTTACCACTTTAGCTGATCAAGTACAGAGAAAGAGAAAGAGAAGGAGAAGAAGAAAGACAAGAAGGAAAAGAAAGAAGAGCAGAAAGAAGAAAATCAAGAAAAGGAAGAAGAGAAGAAGGAGAAAAAGAGAAAGTCTGTTGGAGACGGACCTTCACGGCCTCAGAAGAAGAAGCAAAAATCTTCAGGTATTTCTATTTCTGAGCCTGTTTCTGTTCCTGTTTTAATTTCTAAACATATTTCAACAGAAGCTCCACCAGAAAAATCACCAGAAAAAGCCCCAGAAAATCCTCCTCAAACCACCGAAATCTCTATCTCTCCATTTTCTGCTCCCTCCAACTCTAAAGGCAAACAACCTATTCTTGATTCTGACCCCGTTCTTGACCCAAAATTTTTAAACACCATCTTTCCTGATGAAAACACTTTCACTTCTGCTCAACCTCAACCCCCACCTTCTAAATCTCAACCTCAACCTTCTGACCCCTAACCAGTTGTTGACACTCCTGTATTTTGCAACTTCAACTTCCCTTCTTCAGAATCATCATTTTCTTCTGATTCATTCTTTCGCAACCATCGTCCTTTTAAACTTACCCCTTAGATTCCTTCATCTCCACCTTTTGTCGTAGTATTAGACTCTAACAATGAATCAAAATCTTCACCTCCTCCATCCTCTTCAAACACTTCTTTCTTGTTTGATAGAGTCTCTGAACCATATTCCCTCTCCAACCCAGAATCTCCAATCACCCGTCTCAGAACCAACCCTCCTAAACCTTCCATTGATATTTGTTTTAAATTGTTAAAATATAAGGTACGGACAGGGTTAGAATATCTGAAGACTGCTTATGATTCAAGTTGGATCATAGGTCTGTTGGAAAGCTTTGGAAGGCTTTCTCTGATGATGTGCAAGCAGAGTTTCTGGACCTCCAAAAGGATTGTCTTGCTGCTGCTCCTAGTCCTGCTGGACTGATTCTGGAGTATGGCAGTGGCAGGTACTATCATCCAATTTCAGACTGGAAGCCTCTGGAAGAAGCTCCCTTCGTTGATGAAATGGAAGTGGATAATCCTTTGCCTCTGGTTGTCTGGACGCCTTATCTGTTTTTAGTTCTGACTGGAGACTTTAAGACTCTATTTGATTTGTTTCGGGAAAATCCTCTGGAAGAGAATCCTGATTTGGTGTATCCTATTATTGAGTATCCTACTGAAGAGAAACCTGCTGAAGAGATTCCTGCTGAAGAGGAACCTATTGCTGATAATCAGATGATTCCAGCATCTGCTGTTCCTGCTTCTTCTGCTGGCCCTTCAACATCTGTTTTGATGGAAAATCTGAAGGAACTCTAACAGAATCAAGCTTCAATGTTAAGTCGTCTGGACAAGCAAGATGAAACCAACGCTGAATTCAGAACTTGGATGCAGAGAACTGAAGAATCCTCCAAGAAGCAAGCTGAAGACACTGCTGAGATTAAGAACCTTCTAACAGCTTTAGCCTTTAAGCTTAACCAGTCGTAGTCTGTGTCTTGTGTCTTAGTTGTTTTTCTTGTTTCTTGCATCTGTTTTTTGTCTTTGCATCTGATAGTACTCTTCCTTCTGATAATCAATGAAAATATCTTTTTCTTTCTTCACTCTGTGTGTCTTTCATCTGAATCTTTTATGCTTTTTGAAGTTATGACAAAAGGGGGAGAAACGTGATTTGAATTGATTTATAATATCAGTTTCTGGGCTTAAGTCTCAACATTCCTAACAATTATATTGCAAAGTTTTTCTGTCTCTGATAGTTTTGCAGGAATGTGATACCCTGAACAAGCTCAAAAAGAGGATAAGCGTATCTGAAGAAAATCTCTCAAGAGTTGAAGCAAACAAGCTTAATGCTCTGATACAAGAAGTTTCAAGATCAGAAAGAAACTATGCTTTGATACAAGAAGCTTCAAGCTCTGGTACAAGCAAGTCTTTTTGATTCTCTGATAAAGCCAAGTGCTCTTAAAGAAATATTCAAAGCTCTGAAGCTGTCCAATGTAAGCTCTGAAGTAAAGCTCTGAATCATCTAAAGTTTAAAGTTCAACGTGAAAGTATCTTCTGAAATGGAAAATACTCAAGGAAGTATTTTATTTATAAATTCTTCTAGTATTAATTTTAGGGGGAGATTGTTAATCTCTGGGGGAGACATATTCACACACTCTGATTAATATGCTTTTATGTTATATCTGTGTATTGTCTTTTTCATCTGATACTCTGGATACAAATTCATATCAATTCTGTATGTTTTTGTCATCATCAAAAAGGGGGAGATTGTTAGAACAAGAAATGTTCTGATCAATATTCTTAGTTTTGATGATAACATTATATATGAATTTTGTATAAGACAATGTGGTACTCTAATTATTTACGTTTTCCATTTCAGGAAAAGTCTAAAAGAGTATGCACATAATCAGCGTTCAGAAGCTCTAACCCAGAAGATCTGGATGGCTTCATCTGAACATGGTCTGGCAGACATCAGAAGATGGTCTTGAAGAAATCAGAACATGATCTGGAAAGCATCAGAAGATGGCAGTCATAAGCAAGGCTCTGAAGATCTGATGGTATCACGCTGCAAAGCACTTCTAAAGTCTGAAGACAGAAGTTGCATTTGCACCCAAGCTGAAGACTCTAATATTCAAACGTTTATTCTAATAGTTTGAGTCCAGAAGCAAGTACAAGATGAAAAGGCTACAACGTCAAATCTGTCTGACTAACAAAAGGAACGTTAGAAGCTACAAAAGGCAAAGTCAGCAAAAGCAGTTGAAGCATGGCTTAAGGTAGTTGACAAAAGAGTGAAATATTAAATGCAGCAGTGTACTATTCACGCAAAGCATTAGATGCTCTCAACGGTCACATTTTCACACTGCCTATATATAGAAGTTCTGATGCTGAAGCAGCAACAACTCTCTCACGTGAAGTAACAAAACATTGCCAAAAAGCTTTCACAGAAAAGCAAATAAGAACTTCATCTTCAATATCACAACATTGTAATATTTTAGTGAGTGTTAGAACTTTAACTTAAGAGAAAAATCACTTGGTAATTATAGCTTATTAAGAAGCAATTTAATCTCTTGTAATATTTATTTTACATTGATTGTAAAAGGAAGTTCCTAGAGTGATCAAGTTGTGATTTGTAGACTCTAGAAGACTTAGAAGTTATCTAAGTAGAGAACCATTGTAATTAGTTTGATTAGTGGATTAAATCCTCAGTTGAGGTAAATCACCTTGTCAGGGGTGGACTGGAGTAGTTTAGTTAACAACAAACTAGGATAAAAATAACTGTGTGATTTATTTTTATCTACCAATTTTAGAAGAAACCCTTTTTCAATCCCCCCTTTCTAATTGTTTTTCACTCCTTCAAAGTCTGCCTTGCTATTGGCACTCCAAATATTTTTCAAACACACACAAGTCAAACAAAGTGAGCTAAGCAACTGAGAGCACATGGATAACCATGGATACAAAGGGTGCTAACACATTCACTTTGTATAACCTGCCCCCGAACTCAAAATCTTTTAAAGGTATTTCCTGTTCTTTTATACCTTTCCTAAATTGGATATAATAAAAGCCGGTGGCGACTCTTGCTAACCGCAACATATTTTGCGAAAAACAAAACAAAAAGTCAGTTCTCCCACAGTATTACACACTAACTAGCCACTTTTCCTTGAATGTTAGCTATCATTTATTTACATTGTTGAAGATTCAAGGATTTATCTTCTGTTGCAAAATTTTCCAATGGAAGAGCATTGACAGATAGGTGTGCAGGTTGTTTTCCTTTCCTACAGATAACAATTAAAATTATAACATTTGTCCTTAGTGTGACCAATGACGCGACACTATGACCAGATAAGACGATCATTCGTCCCTGATTTGGTCGTCGAGACATTTGATCCACGGACTACATAAGCTAGGGTTGATTTAGAATTAGCCTCAGAAAAACTGTTTATGGAGTGCTGTCTTTCTTCTTGAATGAAAAATGAAAAAACGATTAATGGAAGGGAGAGGATCCATAATGAGGATCTAGCTACAAATTTGATTAACGTTTTCATTTAACCCTAACAGAAAGGTAAGAGTTTACTCATGATTGATGCTATCAATGAAGGGATTAGCACCGCCACATACACAACTATAAACTGGACGAATTTCAGCTAATTTCTCCAAAGGTCCCTTTATCTTTGAGTAGTAAGCACCAACAGAGAGTGACCCTTGAGTACATGTGATCAAATTGTGACGAAGCTGAAACAAACGATGAACATTGTTATGAAGAAAATGCTTTTGGAGATCATGCCAAATGACCACTGAAGTGGAAGAGTAAATGATGCTAGTGGTGAGTACTTTGGAAACCAAATTCAAAAGCCACGATGCAACTAAATTTTTTGGTGCACTGTCAGGACACGTATTGCGGATCTTCATCAAGAGGTTGCAGAATTATTCCATTAAAAAGCCGATTTTTTTTCTTGGCTCCAAGAGCAATTAGCATCGAACACCATCAAGATGGATAATTGTCCTCCATCAAGCAATGTGAAACAAGAACTATTCTTGGATGATCTGAGTGATGAAGGAAGAAAGGATTATGAAATTGAGCCTCTATGATTTCTTGAATTGAAGAGTAAAACGCGATCGATACAAAAAAAATTTGCGAAAGAAGTCGAATCAAATCATGAAATGAAGAAAAGAGCACAGGATTGGTTCAAAGATCTACTTATAACCTATCAAATGTCTCATCAACACACGTGAATCAAGATGAACAAAATAGAGATAAATGGAATAGAGCATTGAGCTCTAGTTCCGTTATTCAATTCTCTTAAAAAAAAAGCTTTATTTTGTTGGATAATTTTTCTTGCCACCTCTAAAATTATTCCTGGAACCCCTTAAAATGATTGAAATGACCAAAATGTCCACCAAAAATTCATTACCACATTTTCTGAAATCTGCGTGGATCACCAGAATTTTCAAATCTTTGGGCTATACCGGAAATTTGGCGAAAACAAGTAAGTTTCTAGTAGATTTATGAAATTTCTGGTATTTTGTACTGGAAATTTTAAAATTTCTGGTATTTTGTACCGAAAATTTTGAAATTTCTGATATTTTTTCCCATACCGGAAATTTTGAAATTTTTAGTATTTTTATTTTTAAAAAAATGCTATTTTTCTTATATTTTTTTTATTTTTTCAGTGAGGACTAGAGGCATAGATGGTACTGTTGCAGGTCGGGCCACTGATAGAGCCGATGCTCGTGCTCGGGCGGCTGCTAATGAGGGTGATACCTCAGTCTTACGTGTTGGACGCATTCCTCTGACCGGTTAAAATCGGAAATGGAGGGCTGAGCAGGCGGGTAGGGGGTTCTGTGCCCCTCGCCGCCGCGGTGGTAGAGCATCCACTATTGTGGACGAGCAGGTGCATCAGAATGAGATTGTTGAGGTTGAGGCAGTGGTTGTTGTTCGGGAGCCAACTGTTGCTATGGAGTCGATGGCTGTTGCTGAGGAGCAGGTACCTGTTGTTGATGAGGAGGTGTCTAGAGTTGAGGAGCGGGTGGCTGTGGTTGAGGAGGGGGTGCTGAGGAACGGGTGATGCATGATACAGACACCACCACAAGTGCATCTACTGAGCCATCAATACACACTGGTGGAGGTTTTCCAATAGGACCTTCTGACAGGTCCGTTTTGACAGGATATGCTAACCATGTCGCTTATAGGATATGACAGGGCGAGGTATGTAACATTGCTTAATTTTTATTATGCAATTTAATTTATACTATTGTGTTTTAATTGTATTTTGTTTTGTTACAAGAGCGTCCAATGCTGAAGCTCACTTCTAGCGGGTCAAAGTTGAAGAACTTACCCGAGAGACCGATGCCTAAGCAGGTGTCATGGATAATTCAAGACTTCCATTTGTTGGACTTTGTTGGATGCTCCCTGACAATGTTGGACGCCCCTCTATTATAAGCTTTTATAGAGAGACGACACCCGGAGACATCATACTTCCATCTTCCATTCGGGGAGATGACTGTGACTCTGGATGATGTGCATTCCCTATTTCACCTTCCGATAGTTAGTACATTTTTTACACCAGCTCATAGGGACCAGACGACGGCGGTGCACATGGTGATGGATGCTTTAGAGGTTGATGAGCTGGTTGTGCTCAAGGAGTTTGGTGACACTCGGGGCTTTAACCTCAGGATATCTTGGTTGAGGAGAGTTTATCAGGAGCTTGTCGAAGGGAGGTACCAGGCTGCCGCTAGGGCGTACATGCTACATCTAGTGGCATGTACTCTCTTTGCAGACAAGTCTGGAGTTTATTTAGATTTCTGGTATCTTACTTTCTTCAACGACCTTGATACCCCATGTTGGGCTTGGGGAGTGGCTGCTTTGACGATGCTATACACAAGGCTTGATGCCGCATCTCGTCCTGACACCAGACAACTTGCTGGTTATCTGAGCTTGTTACAGGTATATATTCTTACATGGTTTTTTGTGTTTTATTATAATTTACCTGGGCTTGGTTATTTTTATTTATGCAGTGTTGGATCTACGAGCACTTCCCTCGCATCTGTGAGTGGAATACCCAGTGTTGTGCAGCTGCTGACCCTTATGTGAGGAGGTGGAAGGCCCGACAGACCCTTCCAGGAGATTGATCCTTGATGGAGTACAGGCGGAGGCTGGATGCTCTAACGTTGGATGATGTCATTTCGACACCGTATACAGGTCAACGCGAGCATCTTCCTTTTGATGTATCTTCTTTATATTCAGGGTATGTTAGATTGGAGAGCCATGTGGCTAGACACTTGCCTGAGAGGTGTCTACTGTAACACCCCCAATCTAACCAACGTTTATATTAAAACCAGAGTGCCAAAATTTCAACTTAACTTGAGGTATTACATTTCAACTTGAAAACCAACGGCAAAATAACTCAATTATAACGAATACATAGCACATAATAATTAGAAGAAAACAATTATTTAGTCTTCAACAATTCAACTTAAATTAAGTAACTGCAGCGGAAAACAGATCAACTTAAAACTGCGAGTAATCATAGCATCTTTCAACAACTTAAATCAACAACAAGAATTCTCAAAATAACAAACAAATTCAACTTTAAAGGAAATAACAACATAAATCAAAACAAGCGTTCGTTCCCCCCGAGTGCTACGTATCAGAGCGACGACACCAATAAGCTATTAAGTCTTTACTCTTCGCTACCTGCACGTTACCAATATAAAGGCAACGGCGAACAAATAAAGGGTGAGATATCGAAAAGTACAAGCAAAAGTATGATAATTAATATATTAGACATAGAATCATACAATATTCACCACATTCAGGAACAACCACAATACAACAATCAACCAAACAACATAGCAATACTAACGACGTCGAAATGCAACTCAGCATGAAACTCGACTATGCAAATGCATGTGGATCCATCAGAGTACAACTCCCAACTTAATCATATGCTAGGTTATCGAGGCATTTCAACAACTATAACAAAGTGCCATCAAGGCCAACTTAATCAGGTGCCAGTTCAGGCCAACTTAAACAATGCAAATGTTATGCGACAACATGAATGACATCTAATCAATAATATCACAACGAAATCATAACAACAACAACAAAAGAAACAACAACTTAAATCACAACTCAAACAACTTTCCACTATGGATATTTGAGCCTACAACCAAAACTTATCCAAATTCGGGACAAAACCATCTTACTTCAACAGTCCCTGCTGTAACTCATTGGGAGAACTGACTTGGCGTTTTGATATTCCACAAAACAATGTCGTGGTAAGCAAGAGTTGCCACCAACTTTTATTTTATCCAACATACTTAGGAAAGGTAAAAAGATTAGAAAAAGATCTTTTAAGAAAACATGGGTTCGGGGGGTAAGTTATGAAAAGGGAAGGTGTAAGCACCCTTTTCATCCGTAGTTATCTACGGGCTCTTACTTTGCTTAGCTCATTTTCGTTTGTTTGCTTGAAAAAAAAAGTCTTGACAGTGTAAGGTGCATTTAAAAAAAAAAAGATTTGAAAAAGGACTTTAACTTGTAATGAAAGTGTAGCCTTTGTTTTTGAAAGAGTGGTGTGAAAAAACCTTTTTTTTTATTTGTTTTTGATTGAGCAAGAAAATTAAAAGTAACTTACCCTAAGTTTGGTCTTTTCTATCCTTTCTACCTTCCTTAGGACTAACCATACCATTTGTGGGTAGGTAGTTCCTTTTATTGGATGTACGGGTCATCAAAGGGTCATCTATAGTCAAAGTAGACAACAAGTAGAGATACTTTAGCAAATTAGCGGGACTGCCATCATTTTTTCTAGGGGACGAGATCATTTACGTAGGAAACTCCGAAGGGCATCGAGGAACTATGATCTTTTTATGATGATAAATTTGAGGGTCATCGTTTTGCTAAAGTACCTCCACGTTCGTGGTACTTGACCATTATTTCCGAAAGGCAACCAAAGAGGAGGGTACCCTAGAGGTGAATGCGTGCAAGTGTGTTGTATTCAGTTATTTTTAATTATCTTTGATTTGAAAGTGATCTAGCGGTTGTTTTTAAATCTTACCATACAATCCTAAGCATACATCTAACAAGTATATAATGCAGAAAGTAAAAAGCAGAAAATAAATCCTAACTATTACAAGGCTTCGGGGTTAGGGGTTACATAGCCAAAAAAATTCGAGAAAGTAAATAAACCTATACTATTACATGGCCATCACACAATCCTATACAAATTATTCTAAGAATTGAAAAGCAACAAACACAAAAAAAAAAAAAAAAAGAATTGTGGTTTTAGAGAGATTTTTTATGGTTTAACTAAATTAATTTACAAGTTGAAAAACTTAATTCTTTTTTTTTTTTGTACTTTTAGTGATTGATTTTAAATAATAAGAAGAATTATTAATCCTAAAAGAAATAACTATACTAGTTATACAAAAAGAAAATTTAACCTCTATTTTAAAATATTTTTAATTATTAAAAAAATTACAAATTATTAAAGGAAATTAAATTTAAATTAAAAGAACTAATCTAAAATTGGTTTTTTTTTGTGATTTTTATGACTTAAACAAAAATTAAAAAAAAATTAATACAAGCATATTTACACATTTAATCCTAATTATGTACTAAATAAAAGTCAAATTAACTATAAATCTAAGTTAATTTTTTTATTTGATTTTTATGACTTTTTTTATCAATTAGAATGAAATAAATAAAGGTTATTTACGAATTAAAATAAAACTTAAATTAAATAATTAAACCTAAATCTAATATTATTACTATTTTTTTATTTTAATTATTTTATTAGTTAATGATTTTATTATTTTGATTTTAGTTAATAACAATTGAAAACAAGAGAAATAAATAATAAACTAAAAGAAAAAGAGAAAACATGTAAAAAAAAGCATAAAAAATAAGGTTTGGCCAGGGCTAGGGTAGAAACCACGTTTTCAAGGTCACCAGCAAAACGCCTCAGACAACTGCGCTGTATGTATTGGCTGCTAGTAAAATCAATCAAAAGAGACAAATAAGAAAAAAACGTTAATTGGAAAATTCAAAACAAATAGTCAAGTGGGGCCCCTTTTCGTTTGAGCGAACCAATGGCGCATGGAGAGAGAGATTGAACTGTTGACTGGCCAACCACGATGCAACACGTCATCGTCTTCTCCAACAGATTCTTATGCATTTATTTGCTACGAATCAACTTGGATTTTGCTGCGGATTTTGCTACGATATTTCGTAGCTATAACTTGTAAAAATCAAACTTTGCAAAAACGAATTAAAAATGAAAATAAACAGCCCATATCGTCCTAAAATCATGCTATGGACTTAGTGGAGGGATCATTTTGAATAAACACGGCCTGGAACGTAGGATACGAATGTTCATGTTCTTGAAGCCCTAACAATGGCAGCCATCGTTTTAGGGTTTTAAGCTTCTATGTTATTCACCACACCTACTATAAAACATGTCAGGAACTCAACAAAATCATTAGCTTATATCAACACGCGACAAAACATGGAAAACGAAAGTCAAACACACATGAACACAAAGAATGAAAAGTATGTGTTTTAGGCCATTTTAATAATATCTTACGATCCATACCTACCCTTTAGCACCTTAGGAGTAAAATGAGATGATTAGCTTGGCCTGAGAACGGTTGCAATGCAAGAACTCGTGTGCCCTAGTATTTTGATTTTTTTAAAGTTTTGGAACATGTTGTAGGCTGGGATTTTTCACGTGTAAAAGTATCCCTGGATGCTGAGTGATGTCGTTGGTTTATAGAGTGAACAAATGACCATCCAATGCAAGAAAACAAATCTCTTATGGCAATAATATTTGAAGATTATTTCCTCTCAATTTTGAAAAGTTTCCAAAATTATGAAACCAAAGCCTTGAAGGAGGTTTAAGGCTTTGAATGAGTTTGATTCACCTTCTAGAATCCCCAAAATAGGCGCCCACCCTTTCCTTTAATATTTATTTTGATTTTTTTATTATTTTATATTGAATTTAAATGAATAAACCAAAATAAAATGTCATCAAATCAAGAAATAAACATTAATAGGCTTATGGGCCCCTAATATGCTTGCAATTTTGTGGGCAATATAAAAGTATAGGCCCATTACTCAAAAACTCAAAATTTCTCAATTGTGGCTTCATGCATTTTCCAAAATTTAGCCAACTTCGAATAATCATAACTTTCTCAATTTTTATCCTGTGGAGATGATCTTGTACTTTTTGGAAAGCCCAAGATGTCTCCTCTACAACCCACTTTGGAACATTTTTTGCATTTGAAGGTTTTATCTTGATGATATTGGCCTTGGAAAAAGATGGCTTTTTGTGGACCTCCAAAAGGACCTATAATGTTTTAGCCTATACCTTTCAAATGATGCATTTTTGGCCTTGTCACGTGAGACACAAAGTTGTAGAGAATAGAATTTCATTCTAGATGAGCTTTAGATGGGAAATTTTTGAGGAAGCATGTGAAAGTTATGGCCAGTCAAAGTTCTGTTAACTTTCACCTTAAAACTCTAATTTAGAAACTATGAGTTTTTGTTGATTTATGAACTTTTCTTGATGAATCATGATCAACCCTTGATCAAATGATGAATGTAACTTCAAATGCTTGATGTTGACCAAAAATCAGGAGTTTTGGCTATAAGTTGACCATAGTTGACTTTTAGGTCAAACTAGTCGACTGATGATCATTTGAGCTTTTGTCTGGGCAATCTTGTCAATCAGAGCTTGAAACTTGATATGAGGATCCTTTGAGACATATGTGGTGCTATGCAGCCCACTTGAGGTCTCAGAACCTGATTTACCTTGAGAGAAGCAAAACCCTAGTTAGAGGCTTGTTGCTTAGGAGACAGGTAAGTGTGTCTTGAGCAATTGAAAGCCAGGTGAGTCAAAATATGTTGAAACATGATGGGGAAATTTTGGGGTATGACACCTGCAATTCACAAAATCGATATAATATTCAACAAAACAACCAACCAACATTATCCAATTATATATACGAACCTCCCCGACGAATTTCATTCGATTCCGGGCAACTAATTATACCATTGTTTTCATCTACGCGACTGTTTTTATACTACTTTTATTTTCTGCAACATTCATTTACTCAACTATGTATTCCTATTAAATTACTCTTATTGATATAAGTCATTTCTGCATTATTAACTTCCTGTCAATATTACAACTTCTGCTACTAACAAAAGTTTCCTGTTACATATTTTCTGCCAATTGTTGGTTTCTGCTTCTAAAGAATCCACTGCCAAGTTATCACTAATTGTTCACCTGATATCTATATGTATATATATTCATATGATATCTAATATTAAGCAGTGTCATTTCTATGCCAAAGTCCACTTAATAATATTAATAGTTACTAAGAACACAGTAAACCAAAAAGGGGCACGCATCTAAAAAGGAGAAGACAAAAAGGTGGGCCCCCCTAAGGAAGGGAGGCGCCCGCCTCCACATATTTGTATCACGGAGACGCCGGTCTCCTATGTTGGGGGAGAAAAAAATTATGGAGACGTCCGTCTCCTTTGCGGGGAAGATCTTCAAGTTCTTTTGGCCCCCGTCTCCACTATGTTCTATTCATCCAATTTACTCTCATTCTGTTCTTGCAATTTTATAAACCCAGAACACATACAAGATATCATTTCCAACACAAATCATCGCTTCACCAACACACATTACAGACATGAATCGATACAACACAGGCCAACAACATTAACCACAAAACAACTTAGTTTAAAAATCCAGATCAACTAATACACCAACAAAATCACAGAAAATCACAATTTCAATACGTGAACACAAAATTTTCAGTAAAATCATACAACCCTAAATCCCACATAACAACTATCATACAATCGATTATATTAGTCGAACCCCACCCCTTACCTTTGGATTGAACGGAGCTCAAAAATTCGATCGGTAAACTGCAACTTCTAACACTGAAACCTTTAATTTCCAGACTGCTAACACCAAAACCTTTAGTTCTATTTTCCTCTTTCTCTGCTACGTGACTATTCATTTCTTTTGTTTTTGGTTTGATAACTACTACTACTACTCTAACAAAACCTAGTAGGATAAATGGGCTTCTAAAAATCATGTTTGGGTTCTACTAACTAATACCCCTCAATTGCTAGTTCACACCTATAATTAAATCCAACCAATTTACTTAATACTCCTAATATAAATAATAACTCTAATTTTATTTATCTTCCGACTTTATCCGATTATATAATTTAATTGCTCCCCCCCCCCACACACACACACACACACATATATATATATATATCCTATTAATCCAATTCCTCGTCTTATAATATCGCTAATAAATCCAACTTCGATCAAATTTCCATATTGAATCCTTGAATAATTTATTTAAATAATTAAATAAATTTCTGTGTGTTACATCTACGCCCGTATGGTTATATACAGGGCATTTCACGGCCAGTCCCATAGGCTCTAGCTGGTGGCATTGATCGTTGATTTCAGAGTCACATCCTCAGCTCCCCCCGTGAGATCCTTAATACAGCCGTTGGAGTTCAGCAGCCTGGGCAGTGCCAGGATGGATACCTGGAGTGGTTCCTCAGTGTGTCACACCATAGGGTCAGCCCATCTGCCGCAGCATCAGATGTTCCAGGGCCATCAAGTACCAGGGCTTCTTCACCACTACCACCACCACCACTTCCACCTCCCGCTGGTGACCAAAACAACCCCTGCAGTACATCGCAGTTCACTTGGATAGCCTCAAGGTTCTGGTGAACCCTGATGGTGAGGTTCACAGTATTTTATATAGGTTGGCGGATGTTGCTTGTGGAGGACCTATGTAGATTTATTTTGTTATGATTGTATTATTTGTATATTTGTATATTGTGTACGAACATCTTATTTATTGCATAATCTTTTTGGCTAGTTCATGTTTCGAGTAGATAAAGAAAATAACATCAATAACAAACAAACATAGTTAATAAACATCAGATGACAAACAATAAGCATAAACAGTACTCCGAACACATGAAAACCTAGGCACTACGGGAAGACTCTGGATGAATCAGACACTTCATTATATCGTCAACAGATCTTTGGATCTGCGCATCCAATTCGATCGGACCTTTAGTTATCCTACAAAAAAAATGATTTCCATATGGCCTTCACATCTTCATCATTCTTCAACTCGATTAAGTTGTATTTCACCCTTCCTTTTGTATCAATCCTGTCCTTCCGAAACTCGATCTTTGTCACCCTTCTGTTATCAAAATCAAGCAGCAAATTGTTCAACGTTTCTTTCAAGGTGGCAAAGGATTCATGCCCATCTGGAATCTTGGTTTGAACAGCAGGGTTGCGGCCATTGAAATACACTTCTACATTAATAAAATACTGAGGTAGAGTCATTTTGTTGAAATGATGTGTTATCTGATAACCCTAAGACCCCTATTTATACAAATGGTGGTGCATTCTAGACCACACAAATGTATCGGTGCAATCAGGACCCTCCAAAAGTATCAGCAAAATCTCAATGGTTTAAAAAACTAAAAATTACTACATACCTGAAATTTAGTTAATTTGAAATTTCCGGTATATCAAAAATTTAAAAATTCTGGTATATCAAAAATTTCAAATTAACTGAATTTCCGGTATGTTGTATCGGAAATTTCACATTAACTAAATCTCCTGTATTTTGTATCGGAAATTTTGAGGTGCATACCAGAAATTTGCTTCGAAAATTCTTTGTTTTTCACATTTTTTTAACAGAATTAAAATTGGAATAAATAAAATTCGGAGATGGTGTAATGCCCCAAAATTAATTAATTGGTTAATTAAATTAATTAAGGATTTAATTAATTGGAATTGTCGAAGTGGGGAATTTATCGGAATTAATCTAAGGAACTTAAGTGAATTATTATATCGTTTGAGCGGTTGAATGGAAAGCCGGATTAAATTCGTCGGTTAATCGGAGAAATAATATTAGGGATAATATTATTTTATTGGAGTATTTGTTTAATTAAGTTAGGTTGCTTGGTGTAAGCAATTGGGAGGTATGGATTGGCAAGCCCACTAAGGCAAATGAAATAATAGTAATAGTATTATTATTATTATTTTCATAAAATAAGAAATATCAGAAAAAGGATTTTCTGTTGGTGTGCTAACCAAGGAGAGTAAAAATAAGGTTTTGGTGCCGTAGCAGAAAAAAGGAAAAGAGATACGCGAGTTTTTGCCGTGAAAAGGAAAACGGAAAGATTATGCGAAGCCGAAAACAAGAACATGACCGGAAAGTATAGAGCGGACTCCGAATACAAGGTAAGGGCGGGGTTCTTGCTCTATAAACGGGGATATGATGGACCATATGTGGGGTTTAGGGAAATTTAGTGTCTCTTTGTGTGCGATTAATTGTTTCGTGAATTTGCTAAAATGATGTCTGAAATTTTTGTGAAAAATATGTTGTTATCTGGATATTATTTGATTATGTGATGTCCGTGATTATGAATATGTTTTTCTGTGTTGCGAATGAAATTGTGATGTTGTGCTGTTGAATCTTTCCTGAATTGAAATCGGTTCTTGAGTTGAAAAGTGATATCGAAATGATAAATTGAGTCTAGAAGAGAAAAGAAAAATTTTAGGGACGGGCGCCATATACTTGAGACGGACGTCCCTTAAAATAGAAGGTGGGGGACCCCACACAGTTTGTGAGACGGGCAGCTCTAGAGTGTGGAGGTGGGCGCCCTATTCGTGGGAGTCCCATTATGGGACAGGCGTCTCTGCACTAGGGGGCGGGCGGCCTATTATTAGTGCCAAAGTTTTTCTTGATTTCTTTTGTGAGCCCCATACCTTATATTTAGCATAATTCTTACATATCCCCTAATCAAATTAATAATATTATGGTATGATTAGTTCAAAAATTTAATAACTAGTGTGGAATTCGTGAGAGATAGGAAACAAGAGTGATTAGTGAATTTATAATATTAATGTTAACAGAGGTACAGGTAGTGGTCAGTAGTAGAAGCTATTTCATTAGATTAATTATAGTGATAATTAGTGAAGTATGTACAAGTAGCTACCGAGAAACCGAAGCCACCTGATGGGATACCTTAGAGACAGTGACAACGTATTAACCATAGTAGAGAAATGCTAATTGCAGGTATCAGTAGGAATCGAGCTAGCAGAAGCATAATAAAGAAGGATAATAACAGTGACTACTTCTGTAGTAGGAAATAACGCAGAAGGTAGCAGTATCATTATCTATATATGACAGTAGTTGATAAAATACTTAGTGAGCAGGAAATATAATAATAGACAGAAAAGTATATAGTGAGTCGAATAATATTAGGAGTGTTCGGGAATAATCCGATAACCGTTGTGCTTACAGTGTTCTTGGTAATGTTGCGATGGGACATATTTTTGTGAAGTATGGCGGTGTTTGCGTGAATTATTTGTGATGAATTATTGTCGTTGATTTTTCGTGTGATATATTGCAATGTTGCGATGAGTTTTGTGAATTATTGTGAAGTGCAGGATTTAAGGATGATTGTTTATCAATAATTATTAATATATTTTGGCAATGTAGGCGAATGCCTTTGTGACGATGTTTGGCGACGTGTTTGTGATATATGTGTATACCTCGCGACGTTGTTTTGTGATGTTTGTGATTTGTTGCATTTCATCAGTGTCTCATGATTTTCATGTTTTAGCGACCGCCTAGATTGGCAAACATCGACGAAGGCTTATGCCTGTTTTGATGCCTCTATTTATTGGCAATTGGCGATGGGGGCCGAAGCCCTGGGTACTACATGCATGTGCATTCGTTAGAGTCGCATTTCATTTGTGTGATTATGATGTTATATGTTTTTATGTGTAAATTTATGTGACTTGTTGTGAACTTTGAATATGATCTTATGTGAGATATTGTAACTTGTGTTGTTGATTGAAACAATGAAGTAAACTAGACGGTAATGATTATACCGCAAAGCGATAATTATTATAACTTGAACATGAATATACTATTTATCATCACCGTGTTTATATTGTTTGATATCTCACTCCTTTCTTTTGTTTCGCCGTTACCTTTATACTGGTAACGTGCAGGTGATAGCTTGATGAAGATTTAGCCGTTGTGAGTTGAGTCGGTGGTCGCTCTGATACGTAGCACTCGGGGGGATAAACGATTGTTTTAATTATTGTTTCATTTGCTGAATTTCATATGGTCTTGGTTTAAATTGTAACTTAAAGTTACTGTGCAAAGATGCTACGACTTGATTTGAATATTTATGAAGTTTGATGATTCCGCTGCGAGTTAAACATTTAATTTGAAACAAAGTGATTTTGAATAATGATTTAATTGTCTGTTTAAGTTTACGTGCTATGTATCTATATGAAGGCAAATAAGCCGTAATTGTTTTGGAATGACGAATATGTGATACCTCAAATGAACGTGTTTGGAATTTATATCTTTGATTTTTCTGTATAATTTATCAGGTAGATTTGGGGTGTTACATTAGCGGTATCAGAGCAGGTTGGCCCGTCCAGCCAGAGTTGTCTAATTGTTGTTTATAGTAACACCCTTCTAAACCCCGCGACAATTAATAGAATAATCAGAGTAAAAACATGAACACAAGGGTGCCACAATTATTGAAACCAATTAAACCAACTATAGTCTGAAGTCATGCTTCATTAGGAAACGATTTACCAAAACATAATCATGTTCATCAAAGGGGAATAAGAAAACATTTCCAATACAATCAATGGAAATATAATCCAACACCAAATAAAATAGAGTAATCTCATAAAACTCTAAAACTATCGTTCCCCAGTGTTACAAGATCAAAGCATGCCTGGCACGACCCAAAATAATGGATAAACTCTACGAGTCATCCTCACCGAGCACTAATTCCGCTACTCCTCAATCTGAAAAATGGCAACAAGTAAGGGTGAGTCTCATTCTCAATTAATCAATGTTATGCATTCATAAGCAACAAAACATCATAATATATCATTCACCAAATTTGTCATATATTCAGAATTCAATCATCCTTCATCAACCACAACAATTACACACCAAACATAACACTGAATCATTTCAATCATGTTATGACAACAATGCATATGACCAACTGACACTATGCATGTGGTACCAATAAGTCGTGGAAATAATCCACCGGACCATTCTAAACCTCATCGAGATACGTCCCTACCGAAACAAATTCCACACAATGGGAGTTATGTCCACCATTGAACCAAACATCACCGGGATCCATCACCGAAATGCGTATGAATGAATGCACACATATAACAAACTTAAAAACATCACCGATCAGATGCACCACATCGTCTCACCATAACTCCCCATTTTCATCACCGACAAAGTATGTACATGTTTGCACAATCATTAAATCATTTACACATTCATCACGATAACCATAACAATAACCACAATTCATCTATCATCACACCGAAACATTGCCATATTCACACAATCACACATATGCACAATATTTCATTTCACAAAGCAATTAAATCAATTTTAAAAATAAGTCGGGACACTGCCCATTCCACCAATTCATCATATAAAATATTTAATTTGCTTTACCACGCCCAAAAACGGCACAAAGAACGGATATACGGATCGAAAGATACGATATTTCAAAGTTTTAATAATTTTATGCGCTACAGGGTCCGCTTAGCGACCACTAGTGTGCTTATGGTATCAAAATTCAATAACCCCGCTTCAAGCGGCGCATCACAGCGGCGAACTACATTGGGACCTCCGCCTAGCGGGCTATGTCCGCTTAGCGAGCCCTTTTATTTTTTAAAAAAACGAACAACATTCGCTTAGTGAGCCAGGGGCTGCTTAGTGGACGTGCGATTCTGCAGATTCTCTGCTGTGACTAACCTGCAATTTCACACTCCTTTCACCCAAAATCGATTCCAAACACCATTTACAGACATACAATCATCAATTTCATCATCATACATCGATAAAACTCATTATCAACCACAATTCATACAATTTCATCAATTAATCTAAATTATAACATTCCTAAACCTAAAAATCTCAATCCCAATATACCCAATTGAGTCGAATCACATGTTAATCTATTATATTACCTATAATCGCATAATAGAAATTAACCAGAAGAGTCCCTCCTTACCTTGGTTAAAGATTCTTGAAACTCTTCTTCTTCCCTTCTCCTCTTTCACGTATCTTATCTTCCCTTCGATCCCCATACGAAATGCCTTAACCGTCAAATTATCTCTCACTTGCACATCGTTAACTTGGATCTCATGAGACAGATCTACAATGTATTTCCTCAGCTGAGACACATGGAATACTTCATGCAAATTTGCAAGCATCGGTGGCAAAGCAACACGATAAGCCACTTTTCCCATTCTTTCCATAATCTAAAACAGACCAATAAAACGCGGCGTCAACTTCCTTGACTTTAACGCTCTACCAATACCAGTCATCGGAGTGACTCTCAGAAACACATGATCTCCCGCTTGAAATTCAAGTGTTCTCCTCCTCTTTTCATGATAGCTTTTCTGACGACTCTGAGAAGCTTTCATCTTCTCCTGAATCATCTTAATCTTCTCCGTAGTCTCTTGAACAATCTCTAGTCCAATTACCGCACTTTCACCAGATTCATACCAATATAATGGTGTTCTACACCTTCTACCATATAAAGCTTCAAATGGAGCCATACCAATGCTTGAATGAAAACTATTGTTGAAGTTAAACTCAATTAACGGTAAATAACTATCCTAAGCACCACCTTTTTCCAACACAAAAGCACGCAACAAATCTTCCAACGATTGAATCGTCCTTTCCGTTTGACCACCAGTCTGCGGATGATAAGGAGAACCCAGTCTTAACTTGGTACCCAACGCTTTCTACGAACCTTCCCAGAATCTTGATGTAAACCTTGGATCTCTGTCCGACACGATACTCGAAGGAATACCATGTAAACTCACGATCTTCTCAATATACAATTGAGCTAACTTCTCCATCGGACAATCCATTCTCATCGGTATAAAGTGAGCAGACTTCGTCAATCTATCCATGATAACCCAAGTAGCTTCACAATTCTTAACTGTCCTCAGCAAACCAGAAACAAAATCCATCAATATGCTGTGCCACTTCAATTCTGGAATAAACATCGGCTGCATAAATCCATACGGCTTCTGATGTTCAACTTTTGACTTCTGGCACGTCAAACAATAATAAACAAACTCAGCAAATTCCTTCATTATTCCAGGCCAACAAAACAACTTCCTCAAATCATGATACATCTTGGTAGCACCAGGATGGATACTCAATCTTCTATGATGCCCCTCCTCAAGAATACTCTATCTCAGCTCGGCAACATCAGAAACATAAACACGATCACCAAACCTTATTATACCATTCTTGCCGATTCTGTATGCAATCTTCTGAATATCTTCTGCTATCACACGAATTTGATGATACCCAGACCTCAAATCAATTTTGCTAAATACACATGCTCCAACCAGCTGATCCATTAAATCGTCAATCCTCGACAATGGTTACCGATTCTTGATAGTAACCTTATTCAGCTCTCTATAGTCCACACATAACCTCATGGAACCTTATTTCTTCTTTACTAACAATATTGGCGCACCCCACGGCGAAACACTAAGACGAATAAATTCTTTCTCCAGCAACTCTTCTAATTGGCTCTTCAATTCCACCAATTCAGATGCCGACATGCGATACGGCGCCATCGACACAGGACTCATCCCAAGAATCAGCTCAATAGCGAATTCCACTTCTCTCTCAGGTGGCAACTCTCTAACGTCTTCTGGAAAAACCTTTGGAAAATCACGTACCACCGGTAGCTCACCACTCACCGCCTTTCCTTTCCCTTCCATTGATGCAAATAACATGAACACGGCAGCCCCGTCTTTAACCGCCTCCTTCACTTGTCTCGTAGTCATGGCTAGATCTTCAACATCGACATCTTCAGGAAAGATCACCGTCTTCGTAAAACAATTAATATGAACCCGGTTGAATTCCAACCAGTTCATCCCCAGAATAACGTCAAGCTGCTCTAACGGAAGGCACACTAATTCCATCCCAAACTTTCTACCAAAAATATCAATCGGACAATTCAAGCAAGCAAAAGAAGTAGTTACTCAACCCGACACAGGAGTGTCAATAACCATACTTCCATCAACATTAGATATTTATAAACTAAATCTTTTGGCACAATCCAGAGAAATAAACGAGTGAGTCGCTCCAGTATCTATTATTGCAATTAAAGGAGTGCCATGGATAAAACACGTACCTTTAATCAATCAATCATCAGGAGTAGTCTCAAACCCAGACAACGCAAATACCTTTTGATCTTACCGAGCAGATCAGATGGTCAGCAACGGTGGAGCTCGAAATCCGGAGCAATTGGGGAAAAAAGGTGGTTGTACCTGCAAGGCACTCCGATGCCAAAGTAAGTGTTTGAACAACAAGGTACAACAAAGTGAGAGATTTTGGGTAAGAAAAACATTACCTCGCCCTCTCAGACTAGAGGGCTATTTATAGGGTTATTCTGTGCGGAAAAGGTTCCATTTTTGGAGGGCCCATACGAGGCGTTAGGCTAGAAGTACGCGAGATGGCTGCTACCGAGCACAAGGCTTCAACGTGCTCGGTTGGGTCTGGCGTTTGCCCGGAGCGGACCGGGGAGCGCTGACGGGTGTGTGGGCCAGAATGCCTTGGACCAAAGAGTCGATTGGCCCAATTGAAATAATTGGGCTGGCCCAGAACAGGAGCCCCCCAAGTCGTTGTTCCTGCTCGTGGGAGCGACGACTCTGAGGACGCTGGGTAGAGGAGTTCATCCGGGGATGTGGGTCAGATGCCTCCGGGGAGAGCTGCCCCGAAACTGCGGGGAGAGGGAAAGTTAGGCCGGGACCTGGGAAGCGTGTCATTTCAGAGCTGTCAGTTTGGGGGACGTGTCGCCTTATATGCGTGATGATGGCTAGTCTACCCTTAGAATACTAGGGTTAATGATGACCTTCCCACTCCTAGAGGTTGCGTGCAGCGCACGTGACATCCCAGGGCGCCTATAAATACTTGGGGTTTCCATTCTTCCCAAACTTTTCAAATTCGTTATGTGCTTTCTCTCTCCGTTGCCGATCGTGTGCTCCGTCGTCACGTTTCATCATCAAACTTCGTTCTCCCTTTTAGAATTTTACTTGTAAGTTCATTCTTTCCCTTCGTTTTTCCAGCTTTTGTGCTTTTGATCGCTTAGGAATCGTATGCATATGGTTAGGATAGGGTTTTTGGAACGATTTTGGGAGAAAGTTATCGAGTTTGTTGGTGGTATACGGTGGAGATGATTAGCTTCTGCGCCGCTGACGGTTGCGAATGGCTAGGTTAATGGCTTCGACTTTAGTTTCTGATTTCCAGACTATCCTTTAGGAGTTTAGATGTTCTTTCAGTATGTTTTTAGGGTTTCTTTTGAGAGCGTATCCCCTCGGCGCAGTGTGCATGTTCAATCTTCCTTTTGGCGTAAGTTACCTTTTGCTCGACGGCCGTTTCCTCGGGAGTGGTTGGTCGGGGATCGTTCCGTCCCTAGATCGTTAGTGCGTTCTTTCACTCTAAACGGTGGTGGAAGGGTGGATATGATTGTACTGTCGAATTCACTACTCTCCCTTGTTTTTCAGGTGACTATGGCCGATCCAGAACGTCCATCTACCTCGGGCTCGTCGTCAGCGACGCCCCCGGCCCAGCGGGAGGTGCCCCTGGAGTCTTGGGTGCTTCTGGAGGCGCTCGAGATCGAAAGTTACTTCGTGGAGGACAGCTCGGATATCTTTCTAGAGATCGGGGGCCACGTGGATCCCGCGGGTGATGCGTCTAAGAACAGATGGTCCGTGCTTATCCCCGGAGAAGAGGACTGGGTATGTGACGTATACGCCCCCGACCTGATCCCAATGTATGAAGTAATTTTCTAGGAGATGCGTTTCCGCGTGCCCTTCACCGATTTCCAGATTGCCGTGATCAACCACCTGGAGGTGGCGCCCGGTCAGCTCTACCCTAATGCGATCGCGTTTATCCGAGCCTTCGAGCTGACCTGCTCGTATTTGAAGATCGCGACGACCATTCCTTTGTTTTTCTACATCTTTTGTGTGCAACGGAAGGTTATTGATGGTCGTTTCGGGTGGGTGTCCCTGAAATAATCGAAGAAAATCTTTAAGTCTTATTCTGACTCTCTGAAGAATTATAAGCCGCGTTTCTATCTTATCCTCCCCTAGTCTATGGCGGCTCGTGACAATGTTTTCGCTCAGGTTCCGACCCTAGATGTGCATGGTTGTGCAGTCCTAAATGAGATAGGGGAGCTTGTCACTGCTCGAAGGCAGAGGTTAAGTTTTTTCTGGTCGTGGGACCACTTCGCCTATGGCACTGAACAATATCTCACCAGGATTAGCGATCTGGATGAGGACGGTTGGGCCGATTATGCCGTCCTTCAAAAATTTGTGCAGGATCTTCCCCCGATTGCGAAGCTGGAGCCAGGCCTCATTAGTATAAAGGATTTGTTGGCGAGTGGGACTGATGAGGGTGCTGTAGCTTACTTAGGTATTTTCCTTTTTTTTCTTTTTCGTCTTATGTGCCATACCCCCGTTTCGTTCTGTTATGACGGGCTAACTCTTGTGTGTTTGTTTTGTTTTTTCATAATCAATGGATCGGGCGTGTCGTAAAAGGATGGTCAAGAATGCGAGCAAAGACAAGTTGGTTTTGAAGAAGAGTGCTGGTCCTCGGTTAGCTGCTGTGCAGAGATCCTCGGCGACTGTGTCATACCCCAAAGTTTACCCATCACATTTCAATATATGGTGACTCATATGATCTTCAGTTAATCAAGCATATGCAAGAATTGGGCACGCCTACTTATCTCCTAAGCAATCAACCCACAACTAGAGTTTTGTTTCTCTCGAGATCAAATCAAGTTCTAAGACCTCAAATAGATCCCATGGCCTCTCATATGCTTCAAAGGGTCCTCATGCCAAGTTCCAAGCTCTGATTCGTAGGATTGCCCAGTCAACTGCTCAAATGATCAATAGTCGACTAGTTTGACCTAAAAGTCAACTATGGTCAAAGTACAGTCAAAATTCCTGATTTTTGGTCAACATCACTATTCTAATGTTATAATCATCATTTGATCAAAGTTTGATCATGATTCATCAAGGAAAGATTAGAAATCCACAAATGTCCAAGTTACTAAATTAGGGTTTATAGGAGAAAGTCAACCCAACTTTGACTGATCATATCTCTTTCATACTTTATCAGAAATTCCCCAACCAAAGCCTATTCTCAAGGAAATTCAATTCTCTACAACTTTGATGTTGGACCCAAGGTCAAGAAATGCTTCCGCATAAGAGATATAAGTCAAAACATTATAGGTCCTTTTGAAAGTCAACAAAAAGTCATTTTCTCTCAAAGAATGGTTGTCATACCCCAAAATTTGCCCACATTTTCAAAAAAAGAAAAAAATTCGAAATTATTTTCAAAATTGGATTTTTATAAAATCTTGGATTCATTTACATTGACATCCTGAATTTTATAAATATTCGATTTAAAATCTATTTTAAAATATAATAGTTTACTCTTAAATTGTTATATTTTAAATAGCAAAATATTGATTGATGCTTCTTAAACTTTCAATTGGCTTTTTATTTCGAATAAGTAATATAGCACAATTGGTAAGGAAGTAAGGTTTGCAGGTACAAGGTCCCGGGTTTGAATCCCACTTCCGACTTTTTTCCTTTTATTTCTTTCTAACTTTAATTTTAATTTTTATTTCAAAAATCACAAAAAAATGTATTTTTTTTATTTATTATTTAATTGAATTTTCGTTTTTTTTTTAAATTAAGCATATTTTTTATATTCAGTTTTATGCTTTTATTCACTTTTTATTCAAAAATAACCAAAAAAATTATAAAATAAAAAAAAATGATTTAGATGTTATTTCTTCAAATATTAGATTATTTTAAATATATATTATTAGGTAGCTTTTTATAATTATTTTTAGTTTTATTTTATTATTTAGAGATTTCTAATTCTTTCCAAAGCAGTAAAGAGACAAAATCATTCAACCTTCCAAAACAACTTTAAGACAAAATCTTCAAAAATTTGAAGGGAATTAATCATGGGACAAGACGACTCTTGATGTCAGTAAATTAGTTGGTCCAATTTGAGCATTTTTCTTTCACCATAAGAACAATCCTACCGCACACAAAAGGGGGAGGCAATTCACGAACGAAAAAATCCACTCTCTCACGTACATACAATCTGTACATTTTTTGTACTCTAACAATTAACCCTTATTTTTTACCCACCTCTCTCACATGTACAATTTTTCGCACCCATTACCACAAAAAATTCTCAGACACAAAACACTTATTTTTATAAATATTGTTTGACTTTTCAACCCACAACCACTTGTACATACTAACTAATCCATAATTTCATAACACTTTTTTCTATTCTCCGAAAAAACCTTTTCATCACTAATATCAATCTAAACACACCATGAATATGTACATAAAAACCATTCTCCATTCGAAGAAATGATAAAGCATTCAAAATCCGTTGAACTATCATACTCCATTGAAATAATTGTAGCAGCACTTGTTCGTTCTTTTTTGCAGCTTCATCATCAAGGATGTCGGCGAGAGAAGAAAAAAGCTCGGAAGCAAATTACCTCACGGCCATCTGAGATCAGCCGCTGCAGATCCAGATCCGGACGATCCGACGGCAATAACAACAGTACCACAACGACTGCAGCTCCCCTCCGCTCGGATCTCGACGAAACCAGCTCTCCCTCGGTACCACTCCGACGACAACACCGGATCCACCACCGCAGCTGCGCAACCAAACTCCTCTTCACGATCTCCTCCATCACACAACCGCGCCAGCCACCTTCACTCTGCCGTCATCACCCTCTCCGTCAGCCTTGCGCCATCCTACTCCAAGTCATATCTGCCCAAAGAGGTAAACATTTGGTTCCTTTTTCTTCATTCTTGTGAGACTAAAATATGTTTGGTGTTTGTTTTGTGAGATAAGAAATTTGGAAGGAAAAGTGATATGTCTTGGAGAAGAAAGACTGGAATTGCTTTTTTACGTTTTCTTGTTACTGCTATTTACTTGTACTTGTATGTTGTGATATTCCCTTTTTATTTTATTTTTAATAAATTAAATTTTAGGTGTCATATAATTATTAGTGGGTTTGAATAATTATATTTAATGATAGTAATTTTTGTTTTAAGAAATAAATAAATAGAATATTATATGGACAGTGTGAAACGTATGTAGATTTTTATGACGTTGTGAAAGGGTGACTTTTTCAATTTAAGTTATTATCATTAAGTTAGTTTTTTTTTCTTTCCAAAAAAATAGAAGTAAAATGTAAAGTGTAACGTGTTCATCTTTTATTTTTTTATTTTTATATTGTACTATCTAATTTATCTTTGTTAAAAAAAATAATAAAAAATATAGAAAATACAAAAACATGTGGTTATATTTTCTCTCTCATATTATAAAAAAAATATACAAAAATAAATAGTTTGTTTAATTTTTAAATCCCTTTTAGAATTTAATATGCTTAATTTTATATTTTTCTCTTGTTAATTGTAATTAATTTTTGTTAGTAACAATCTTCACTGTTTATTCATGTATTATTTTATGGATATCTGGGACTAACACTTTCTTGATTTTTTGTGAGGTACACTTGAGGCTCTTTAGATTGGTGTGAACATTCACAAATTCCCTCTTACTTTGCATATTTACCATTTTAATATTTTACAAATTTATGTAATTGCTCATAGGATGTAATAGTCTTAAGGTTTATTTTCCGCACATCCCCCGACAGGTTTTTATTGTAATTCCCCGTCCCTAACCTTGTAATAGCGTAGGACCTTTACCTTCCGTATTTTAATTTCCGCAAATATTAACTGCTTAGATGTATGGCTAATAGGATTGTATGATAAGATTAAAATCAACCGTTAGTTCGTTAATTGCAAGATTAAATATCTGAACATAACACACTCATTTTACTGTTCACACACTCACCTCTAGGGTACGCCCCTCTTGGTTGCCTTCGAATATAAGGTCGCGTCCCCCGAATGTGGAGGTACCTACTAGCAAAAGTCCCAACGGTTAAGAAATCATCGAAAAGATCATAAGTCCCTCGATGACCCTCAAAGTTGCCTACGAAAATATATGATCTAGTCCCTCGAATGGTTGCCTACAAAACGATGATTGTCCCTTCGAATATTGCTAAAGGTACCTCTACTCGTTGCCTTCAAACGACCTCGATGACCCGTACGTCCAATATAAACAAGGACTACCTACTTCTATATAGTATGGATAGTCCTAGGAACTTTAAAAAGCATAGAAAAAGACCAACTATTAGGGTAGTGCTCTTAGATTGCTTGCTCAAATACAAAAAACTATTTTCACACTCTTTTCAAAAACAAAGGCTACGCTTTTAAGCTAAAGTCCTTTTATTCAAAAAGAAAAACTCTTTCAAACAAATCAAACATTTCAAACAAACATGAGCTAAGAAAACTAAGAGCCCGTAGATAACTACGGATGAAAAGGGTGCTTGCACCTTCCCTTTTCATAACTTACCCCCCGAGCCCGTTTTCTTTCAAATAAGGTCTTTTTCTGTACTTTTTACCTTTCCTAACATTGGACAAAATAAAAGTCGGTGGCGACTCTTGCTCACCGCAACATTGGTTGCTTATTAAAAATAAAGTCAGTTCACCGAGTTACAATGGTACATGAACATGGTAGACTCAATTGAGATGAAACAAAAAGGAGCTTTTAGAGGACTCTTTGAGATTTCTAGAAAGTATGAGAACACCTCCATGTGATCAAAATTGAGGGAGATATGAAGTGTACAAGTTGGGTGAATTTTAAGGGATGCACCAAAACCTAATTGAGTAATTTTGCACTTTTGAACCAATGGGCCTAAGTTTTGGATTTCAAGCACATATATGATCCATTAAAGGGCCTATTAAACCATATTTATATTTTTGGCATTTTTATTTCTATTTATTTGAATTGTATTCATTTAAAGGGCAAATAAATCAAGTAAAATACCAAAAATAAAGAATTAAATCATGAGACTTCATTTTTGATCATATAAAAGCCCAAGAGACACCTAGAGGTCATTGAATTTTCGTTGGTGAAGGTTTGGCCTCTTTATTTTATTTATTTTTTATTTTTATTCAATTAAAATCAAAGGAAAATAAAATAAATTTGCATTAATGAATGATTTGTTTCTTAATCCAAAAAATCATTTTTGGGGCTCAAGCAAATCAAATATACTTGATTGAAGAAAGAATGAAGCAAATATGGCAATATTTCATGTAACTTCCAATCAAATTTTTATCAATCTCTTCTCTCACCAATCTCTTGATTTTATGTCCAAACTCTTGCCCTAATTCCTTCACATATATAAGCAAGCATCACAGACCTAAAACTTACGGATTTGCAGCCTCCAAGAACACACTAAAAAATATCAAAAATCTTCACAAACTAGGGCTACGATATTTTAAAGAAACAATCACTCTCAAGCCAAACTAAACGTCTCATTCTGTTCCTAAGGTAAAAAAGAGTAAGTTTGCATCCATGGCTAAGACGTAAAGCATGAGAAACATCCATTCATAGTGTTCATATTTATTCATGTTTCTTGATGTTTCGTTTTTTATGTATTATCAAGTGTTGATGTGTTTTAATGTTATTAATGTGTTTGTGATGATGTTTAGAGGAGATTGGAACCCCTAGATCACAGATTGCACGTATGAATACGAGTTCACCATGATTAGGGCATAAGCAAACATGGTTTTCGTTTTCATATTTTCAGGCGTTTCCAGGCCAAACGAAGGCCACCATTGAACTCACAAGGATCATTTTAGTAAATCTGGACTGTTCTTTTCCTTATTTGAATTGATTTTTATAGGTTTCATGAGTGCAGAAATTCGAAGGATAAATCCGCAACAAAAATCGCAGGTGAAAATGAAACAAATTCCGCAGGTATTCTGGAGAAGACAATGAATAGGAAGCTGGACCTTTGACCTGCACGCGTGTGACCTTTCCATTTGTAACACCCCATAAAATTCTTTATTTAATTTAATTAATTTTTTTTATTAAATATTAGAATTAAGTGGAATTATTTGGGAATAGGGATGAAATAAGGCTAATGGGCCAGTGTTGTAAGTAGCAGTTGGGGGGTGTATCAGTTGCAAAGCCCTTTTTCTAAAATAAAGTTATATTTTCATAAAAATAGAAAAGAGGAGTATTTTTGTGAAAAAAAAGAACCAAAAGGGAGCAGAGGAGATTGAACGTGGAATTGGGAGAAGAGCAAGTGCGAAGAGGAAGAGCATTCAAGAATTCGACATCGAGGTAAGGGGGGATTCTTCTCATTAACCACTATTATGGGATGTATGAATGATTCGATGGAATTTGTATGTTAGGATTTCGAATTGGATTATATGTCGGGTTTGGGGTTTTGGGGTTTATAGAACTTTGATTCAATTTAGGTTGTGAATGATGATTGGTGATGAACAATGATGTTAAATATGATTAGAAGTGTGTGTAAACGTGCATTTTATGTCGTATGTGTGGTTTATTCTGCTGAAATTCGTACTGGTATGATTTGAGAGTATTTGGGAGGCATAGAATGCTGTTTTCTGCAGGTTGGGATTTCCGAAATCACCGGTTCGCGCCGCGTGCACAGGGTGGCGCCGCGAACTGGTGGACTGAATGGCAAGATGTTTTGATACGCACAGGTCGCGCCGCGTACCTGTGTTGGCGCCGCGAAGGCGTAACTTTTCCTCGCGTCGCGCCGCGTGTAGGTGTTGGCGCCGCGAAGGCGTAACTTTCCCTCGTTTCGCGCCGCGTGTGGATGTTGGCGCCGCGTGCTGTGCTGTTTGGATTTTTTTGTTAAAGTTTAACGATGTATAACTTTTTAACTGTTAGTCTGTTTGATGTGCCGTTTCGAACATAGTGAGACTAATTCAGTGAGATATGCAATAAAACGGTGTTTGAGTTGTGACTCGAATTTAATTTAAACACTTGATTTAATTGGTTGTGGTGGATTATGTTGTTATTGCATTGGTTGATGATTATGATATCTGGTTGATTAATGTTGATAATGAGCATGTTATGGTTGATACATGCATTTCATAATCATGTTGTGGGCTGTATCCCTTATGGTGGTGGGACAGCGGTAGCTAATTCCCATTGTGTGGAATTGGTGAGAGAAGTAGCCGGATCTTTATGGTGGTGGATCGGTGAGATGGGTTATCCCATGTTTGGTACCACATGCATTTAGTTGCATTGCATTAGGTTGTTGTGTATAATTGTAACATGAATGGAAGTTGTCCAATGTTATGATTTGTGTGTATTTGGTATGAATGTTGCTATATTATCTGAATATAATTGATTTGGGTGAATAATGTATGGATGAAGTTGCATTGTTTATATACCTATAACATTTGTTAATGCGAATGAAACTCACCCTTACTGTTGTTATTTTTCAGATTGAGGAGTAGCTTGTGTACTTGGTGAGGATTAGCTCGTCAAGTAGTTCGTTAGAGTCAGTTGGGTCAGTGTCATGCTCTGGTCGTGTAACACCGGGAACGTTATTTTAGAATTGGCTGATAAACTTCTGTTTTGTTTATGGTTTGTGGTTGAATTATGAGTCTTCGACTCCAAATGTTTGATTATTCAGTTGTTAAGAATATTCCGCTGTGTTAACATGCTACCTGAATAATTTTTGGTTTATCGTTCCTTTATGGCATGACATGAATATTGTTTATTTTGTTGGCGTTGTAATACTCTTCTTCATGTTTTACTCTGATTTTAATGTTAATTTCCGCGGGGTTTAGAAGGGTGTTACAATAGTGGTATCAGAGCATAGTCGGTCGTTTGAGTCAGAGTCTTAGTGTCGGTTAATCCTTCGTATACGACTAGTGTAAAGTTGACACTGTCGATACTTCTTGTTCTAATGAATATTGTCTGATATTTAGCAGAACAATGGCCGGAAGAGGGGGAAGAAATGACGACGCGATCGCTGAGGCTCTGGGCATGATTGCTGGTGTGTTGGGAGGGAATGCCAATGGAGCTGGTATTGGTGCTGACAGGCAGCTGAATAGCTTTCAGAGGAACAATCCTCCTTTGTTCAAAGGCACGCACGATCCCGAAGGCGCTCAGAAGTGGCTGAAGGAAATTGAAAGGATCTTCAGGGTGATCGACTGTGCTGAAAATCTGAAGGTGAGGTACGGGACTCACATGCTGTCTGAAGAAGCTGATGATTGGTGGATGGCTAGTAGAGATGAACTTGAATCTGCAGGTGTAGCGATTACTTGGGCTGTGTTCAAGAGAGAATTCTTGCGGAGGTACTTTCCTGAGGATGTTAGAGGCAGGAAAGAGATTGAATTTTTGGAGCTGACACAAGGTAACATGACTGTGCCAGAGTATGCGTCCAAGTTTGTGGAGCTAGCAAAGTATTATGTTCACTATAACAATGATGAAGCGAGCGAATTTTCGAAGTGTGTTAAGTTCGAGAATGGTCTCCGTGATGAAATTAAGCAGGGAATCAGGTACCAAAGGATTCGTCGGTTTGCTGATTTGGTAGATTGTAGTAGAATCTACGAAGAGGACAACCTGAAGCTGAAGTCATCTCACTCCCGTGAGTTAGTTGACAAGAAAGGAAAGAAGCCTATGGACCGTGGTAAACCATATGGTAGAGGTAATTATAAAGCTGGAAGTTGGAAGAAGCCTAGTGGGGGAGACTCTAGCGCTCCTGTTAAGTGCTTTAAGTGTGGGGAACCTGGACATCGCGTTCACGAGTGCAAGAGTGAAGAGAAGAAGTGCTACCGGTGTGGTAAAGCAGGCCACATTGCTGCTGACTGCAAGGGAAGGACTGTGACTTGTTATAACTGCGGTGAAGAGGGCCATATCAGTCCACAGTGTCCTAAGCCAAAGAAGAATCAAACTGGGGGTAAAGTTTTCGCTTTATCAGGTTCAGAGACTACTCCGGAGGATCGATTGATTAAAGGTACGTGTTTTATCCATGACACTCCTTTAATTGCAATAATAGATACTGGAGCAACTCACTCGTTTATTTCATTGGATTGTGCTAAACGTCTGAACTTGGAAATATCTGATATTCATGGAAGTATGATCATTGACACTCCTGCGTCGGGTTCAGTGACTACTTCGTTTGCCTGTTTGAACTGTCCAATTGATATTTTTGGTAGAGAGTTCGGAATGGATTTAGTATGCCTTCCGTTGGAACAACTTGATGTCATCCTGGGTATGAATTGGTTGCAATTTAATCGGGTTCATATCAACTGTTTCACGAAGACAGTTATTTTTCCTGAAGATGTCAGAGTCGAGGATTTAGCAATGACTGCTAGACAAGTGGATGAAGCCATGAAGGACGGGGCCGCCGTGTTTATGTTGATTGCATCCATGGAAGTGAAGAAGAAAGCGGTGAGTAGTGATTTACCAGTAGTATGTGAATTTCCAGAAGTTTTTCCAGAGGATGTAAGAGAGTTACCGCCAGAGAGGGAGGTAGAATTTGCTATTGAGTTAGTCCCTGGGACTAGTCCTGTGTCGATGGCGCCGTATCGTATGTCGGCATCTGAATTAGCAGAATTGAAGAGTCAACTGGAAGAGTTACTGGAAAAAGAATTCATTCGTCCTAGTGTGTCGCCGTGGGGTGCGCCGGTGTTGTTGGTAAAGAAGAAAGAAGGCTCTATGAGACTGTGTGTGGATTATAGACAGCTGAATAAAGTTACTATCAAGAATCGGTATCCATTACCGAGGATTGATGATTTAATGGATCAACTGGTTGGTGCGAGTGTGTTTAGCAAAATTGACTTGAGGTCGGGATATCATCAGATTCGGGTGAAGACGGACGATATTCAGAAAACAGCATTTAGAACAAGGTATGGTCATTACGAGTATACAGTGATGCCATTTGGAGTAACTAATGCGCCGGGGGTTTTCATGGAATATATGAATAGGATCTTCCATCCTTATTTGGATCAGTTTGTGGTGGTATTTATCGATGACATTCTAATATATTCTAAGAGTGAAGAAGAACATGCAGAGCATCTGAGAGTGGTATTAGAACTACTGAAGGAAAAGAAACTTTATGCGAAACTGTCAAAGTGTGAGTTCTGGCTAAGTGAAGTAAGCTTTCTTGGGCATGTAATTTCTAAAGATGGTATTGCCGTTGACCCAACGAAAGTAGAAGCAGTGTCTCAATGGGAAGCTCCGAAGTCAGTTTCCGAAATCCGTAGTTTCCTTGGTCTTGCGGGCTACTATAGAAAGTTCATTGAAGGTTTCTCGAAGTTAGCGTTACCGTTAACTAAGTTAACTAGGAAGGGTCAAGCATTCATCTGGGATTCGAAATGTGAAGAAGGATTTCAAGAATTGAAAAGGAGATTGACTAGTGCACCGATCTTGATTTTGCCGAATCCGGCGGAATCTTTTGTTGTATATTGCGATGCTTCATTGTTGGGATTAGGAGGTGTACTAATGCAGAATCAACAGGTAGTCGCGTATGCGTCGAGGCAACTCAAGGTACATGAGAGAAACTATCCGACTCATGACTTAGAGTTGGCAGCAGTGGTATTTGTGTTGAAATTGTGGAGACACTATCTGTATGGTTCGAGGTTTGAGGTGTTTAGTGACCACAAGAGCCTGAAGTATTTATTTGATCAAAAAGAGTTGAATATGAGACAAAGAAGATGGTTAGAATTTCTTAAGGATTATGATTTTGAACTGAATTACCATCCGGGTAAAGCAAATGTCGTTGCCGATGCATTGAGTAGGAAGTCCTTGCATATATCTATGCTTATGGCGAGAGAATTGGATTTAATTGAACAATTCCGAGATTTGAGTTTAGTATGCGAAGACACTTCTGTCAGTGTTAAGTTGGGCATGCTGAAGTTGACTAGTGGCATTCTGGAAGAGATTCGAGAAGGTCAGAAAGTTGATGTAGAGTTAGTGGATAAATTGACTCTAATTAACCAAGGCAAGGGAGGTGAATTCAGAATCGACGAGAATGGTATTATAAGGTTTGGTAATCGTGTTTGTGTTCCTAATGTTTCTGAATTGAGGAAGAGTATTCTCGAAGAAGGACATCGTAGTGGATTGAGTATACATCCTGGTGCGACCAAGATGTATCATGATTTGAAGAAGCTGTTTTGGTGGCCTGGAATGAAGAAAGAAATAGCTGAATTCGTCTATGCTTGTTTAACTTGTCAGAAGTCGAAGGTTGAGCATCAGAAACCATATGGAGCTATGCAACCGTTATTTATTCCGGAATGGAAGTGGGATAGTATATCTATGGATTTTGTTTCTGGATTGCCGAGAACGGTGAAGAACTATGAAGCCATTTGGGTCATAGTGGATAGGTTGACTAAGTCTGCTCACTTTATACCAATGAGAATGGATTACTCAATGGAGAAGCTGGCTCAATTGTACATTGAGAAGATAGTGAGTTTACATGGTATTCCTTCGAGTATCGTGTCAGATAGAGATCCAAGGTTTACATCCAAATTTTGGGAAGGGTTGCAGAAGGCTTTGGGTACTAAGCTGAGATTGAGTTCTGCTTATCATCCGCAGACGGACGGACAGACAGAAAGAACTATCCAATCGCTAGAGGATTTATTGCGTGCTTGTGTGTTGGAAAGGAGTGGTACTTGGGATAGTTATCTACCCTTGATCGAATTTACCTACAATAATAGTTTTCACTCGAGCATTGGTATGGCTCCGTTTGAAGCTTTGTATGGTCGGAGATGTAGAACGCCTTTATGTTGGTATGAATCTGGCGAAAGTGCGGTGATTGGACCAGAGATTGTTCAAGAAACGACAGAAAAGATTAAGATGATTCAGGAGAAGATGAAGGCTTCTCAGAGTCGTCAGAAGAGTTATCATGACAAGAGACGGAGAACTCTTGAGTTTCAAGAAGGAGATCACGTGTTTATGAGAGTTACACCTATGACCGGTATCGGACGAGCTCTAAAGTCAAGGAAATTAACTCCGCGTTTCATTGGTCCGTTTCAGATTTCAGAAAGAGTGGGAGAGGTGGCGTATCGCATTGCGTTACCACCGACACTTGCGAATCTGCACGATGTATTCCATGTGTCGCAGTTGAGGAAATACATTGCTGATCCGTCACATGTTATCCAAGTGGATGATGTACAGGTAAAGGATAATCTGACAGTTGAAGCTTTGCCTACGAGGATTGAAGATCGGAAGGTGAAACAATTGCGTGGCAAGGAGATAGCGTTGGTCAGAGTAGCTTGGGGAGGACCAGCCGGTGGAAATGTTACCTGGGAATTGGAGAGCCAAATGAAGGACTCCTACCCAGAACTCTTTGCCTAAGGTATGTTTTCGAGGACGAAAACTTTTCTAGTGGGGGAGGGTTGTAACACCCCATAAAATTCTTTATTTAATTTAATTAATTTTTTTTATTAAATATTAGAATTAAGTGGAATTATTTGGGAATAGGGATGAAATAAGGCTAATGGGCCAGTGTTGTAAGTAGCAGTTGGGGGGTGTATCAGTTGCAAAGCCCTTTTTCTAAAATAAAGTTATATTTTCATAAAAATAGAAAAGAGGAGTATTTTTGTGAAAAAAAAGAACCAAAAGGGAGCAGAGGAGATTGAACGTGGAATTGGGAGAAGAGCAAGTGCGAAGAGGAAGAGCATTCAAGAATTCGACATCGAGGTAAGGGGGGATTCTTCTCATTAACCACTATTATGGGATGTATGAATGATTCGATGGAATTTGTATGTTAGGATTTCGAATTGGATTATATGTCGGGTTTGGGGTTTTGGGGTTTATAGAACTTTGATTCAATTTAGGTTGTGAATGATGATTGGTGATGAACAATGATGTTAAATATGATTAGAAGTGTGTGTAAACGTGCATTTTATGTCGTATGTGTGGTTTATTCTGCTGAAATTCGTACTGGTATGATTTGAGAGTATTTGGGAGGCATAGAATGCTGTTTTCTGCAGGTTGGGATTTCCGAAATCACCGGTTCGCGCCGCGTGCACAGGGTGGCGCCGCGAACTGGTGGACTGAATGGCAAGATGTTTTGATACGCACAGGTCGCGCCGCGTACCTGTGTTGGCGCCGCGAAGGCGTAACTTTTCCTCGCGTCGCGCCGCGTGTAGGTGTTGGCGCCGCGAAGGCGTAACTTTCCCTCGTTTCGCGCCGCGTGTGGATGTTGGCGCCGCGTGCTGTGCTGTTTGGATTTTTTTGTTAAAGTTTAACGATGTATAACTTTTTAACTGTTAGTCTGTTTGATGTGCCGTTTCGAACATAGTGAGACTAATTCAGTGAGATATGCAATAAAACGGTGTTTGAGTTGTGACTCGAATTTAATTTAAACACTTGATTTAATTGGTTGTGGTGGATTATGTTGTTATTGCATTGGTTGATGATTATGATATCTGGTTGATTAATGTTGATAATGAGCATGTTATGGTTGATACATGCATTTCATAATCATGTTGTGGGCTGTATCCCTTATGGTGGTGGGACAGCGGTAGCTAATTCCCATTGTGTGGAATTGGTGAGAGAAGTAGCCGGATCTTTATGGTGGTGGATCGGTGAGATGGGTTATCCCATGTTTGGTACCACATGCATTTAGTTGCATTGCATTAGGTTGTTGTGTATAATTGTAACATGAATGGAAGTTGTCCAATGTTATGATTTGTGTGTATTTGGTATGAATGTTGCTATATTATCTGAATATAATTGATTTGGGTGAATAATGTATGGATGAAGTTGCATTGTTTATATACCTATAACATTTGTTAATGCGAATGAAACTCACCCTTACTGTTGTTATTTTTCAGATTGAGGAGTAGCTTGTGTACTTGGTGAGGATTAGCTCGTCAAGTAGTTCGTTAGAGTCAGTTGGGTCAGTGTCATGCTCTGGTCGTGTAACACCGGGAACGTTATTTTAGAATTGGCTGATAAACTTCTGTTTTGTTTATGGTTTGTGGTTGAATTATGAGTCTTCGACTCCAAATGTTTGATTATTCAGTTGTTAAGAATATTCCGCTGTGTTAACATGCTACCTGAATAATTTTTGGTTTATCGTTCCTTTATGGCATGACATGAATATTGTTTATTTTGTTGGCGTTGTAATACTCTTCTTCATGTTTTACTCTGATTTTAATGTTAATTTCCGCGGGGTTTAGAAGGGTGTTACACCATTCGCTGGTCAACCATGCAGTTTCTCTCCCTACGCGCTATTGGTCCAAGCGTATCCGTCAGGGCCCACGTTTGACTTTACAAATTTTCAAACATGATTAATATTTGTTTTTTACCATGTGTAATGTTTTCAGATGATGATGATAGCGCGTGTGGTAAGATGGAAAGGATGATGACCCCTTAGACTTGAGTTCGATCCTCGCTGGAGGTGTTTTATTTTGTCTCATGTTTTCTTTCCTCAAGTTCCATGATCCCACGCCTCTTGTGCACGCGTCCTTATGGTACAGCCTACAATTCCAGCCACTAGATAGTTCTGGATGCGCATCTGAAGGACAGAATACGAGCGCCTCACCATGGACCTTCAGAGGCATCCCACACTGAATCAGAGCCAGGTTTTTTTTAATTGTTTTTTATTATTACTTATCTCCTTTTTCTTTTAATAAAACCTTTTTTAAAAAAAAAACAAAATCTATTTTCTTTTCTCCTTTTAAAATTCTAAACCAAATCTTTTTTACAATTAATTAATTAATTTTTTTTATTATTATTTTAATTAATTTAGATTGTTTAGTTTTAGGTTAAATAATTTAGGATTAGAAATTGATCTAGTTTTTGTTCCACATAATTTTGGTATAATTTTAAACCTTAATCAAAGATTAATTTTTAGGTTAGTAATTAGGTTTTTTACCCTTAAAGTTTAGCCGTTAGCCGTAATAGTTAATTTAATACCATTGGGTTTTGACCCCTTAAACTTTTAAATCTCCGCCTTTATTTTTAAATTTTAAATTTGCCTTTTATTTATTATTTTATTTATTATTTATTTTTTCCCTATTTGATTACGTAATTTTGCCCTGGTGGCTTGTGTTAATTTTATTATCCTTTTATTTTCGCACCCAATTCTTCCTCTATATTGTAACTGCCCCAAAGCCCTGTAATAGCTTAGTTTTATTCCTTCCCTATTTTGCCTCTATATTTGCCTGCAGGTATTTACTGTAATAGTTTAGGCTTTCTTTTCCGCCTTTATTTTTCTGCCCACAGGTGTTTATTGTAATAGCGTAGGATTTTATATTTTTATTTCCTGCCTTTATTTTAACTGCGTGGTTAGTAATAATAGGGAGTGATAAGCCTGCTAATGAATTTAGTTTACCTAATTACAAGATAAATATAACTGAACTAAATCACCTGATTGTGACTCACACACACACACACACCTTTAGGGTAACCCTTCTTGTTGCCTGTTGCCTTTATTTGTGAAAAATAGTCGTCCCTCGATTCCGAGGATACCTAAAGTAAAGGTTGCCTTTAAAGTTATCATCATATGAGATCTAGTCCCTCGATGTTGCCTCGGTAAAACATGATGATTGTCCCAATTGCTAGGGCATCCTCGCATGATGACTAAAAAATTAATGAATATTCTATCCTTCCCTAAAGACTACCTACCTCTACATGGTAGGGACAGTTTTATGGCGAACGATATCTCAATGACCCTTCAATATCCAATGAAAGGACTTCCTACCCTCTTATGGTATGGATAGCGCTTTCAATCTGAAAAGCTAAAAGAACTAGTTTTAAAACTTAGGGTAGTTGCTACTAATTGCTTGCTCTAAATTCAAAATCTTTTTCCCACTAATTTCAAATCAATTCAAAACAAGGCTACGCTTATTCACAAGCTAAAGTCCTTAACAAAGTTTTTTTACTATTCACATACGACACTTCAAACATTTTGAAAACAAAGTGAGCTAAGCAATTAAGAGCCCATGGATAACCATGGATACAAAGGGTGCTTACACCTTCCCTTTGTATAACTTACCCCCCGAACTCGAATCTTTTCAAAAGGTATTTTTCTATTCTTTTAGCCTTTCTATAAATTGGATAAAATAAAAGTCGATGGCGACTCTTGCTATCCGCAACATTTTCAAAAAAGTCAGTTCTCCCACCCTATTACAGAACTGGCGACTCTGTTGGGGATCTATTCGAATAAAAAGAGGGGTTACCTTAAAGTTTAGGATTCACTTAAATGTTTTCACTTGTTTGATTTGATTGCTTTATTTTTAAAGGCTGTTTTGGATATTCTGTTGTGTGAAAGATCCTACACCCGGATCTAGTGTACCTTAGGTATGTGGCAATAGACCAAGGAGACTATACGACATGTATCGATATGGTTGATCTGGTGGCCATCGTTAGTGTGACACTTTGGTTTGTCCTGATGGCCCTTGAAAGTGATCGAGGAGACATTTGACTACCGCGTGGTGTCATTAAGCACTAATTCGCCCTTAGAACCTTAGTTGAACTTGACTTTGGCCTATGGGAAGTAGCGAGATGGCTGGCTTTGGATTCCTGACTGAAGCCGGTTGATACTCGATGCTACACTCATTGAGATTGGACTCTAGGGATTTTTTTGGCTGGCTGATCGAGTGCCATGTTGAGATAATGCCCACGAGAAAGATCAAGGATATGAGCACCATAGAACCCGATATTTATCTAGGACAGGTTGAACCAACTAAACTTCAGTGGGCAGGGTACTTACCTATGGACTTCACGCAAGCCTATAAACCTAAGGACACTTGTGTGGCTTGCTTGTGTGTGCTACTAACCCTTTGATTTCCATGCAGGTTTTGTAGTAGGACTTGCTTGTCCTTATTATCTTACGCTTTGCCTAACGCATCACATCTTCATGACACAATGACATCATAACATTGCATGTTAACTAACCCTTTCAAGGATCTTAGGGAGTTAGGGCGCACAATTTCAGGTACTCTTATCAAGGACTGAATTCCTAATCAAGGGGCAAGAGGATTTATTTTCCTCTGACCATCTGTCTTCCAAATCAGAGACTCAATACCTATCAAAGGGCAAGAGGATTTATTTTCCTTTAGCCATATACCTTCAAGTTCAGAGGTATCCCAAATCAAAGGCTATGACCCACTAGATATGGTGAGCTTGTTTCTCAAAGAAGGACGTTGAAAGACGAAAGAGGAAGTCCTTAGACAAAGATGCAACTACATTTAAATGTTGCTAACTAAATTCCTAAAGATCCTTGAAAATATTGCATTTGCATTCATAACATCGCATAACAGGTTTCCTATGACGGGTTTCTCATCCTTCCTCGCTGTTTATTTCAGCACAAATGGATCTCGAGCAATCAGTCAAAGACCTTCAGGCGCAGAACACCCAATTCCAAGCTTTGATTCTGAACTTGTCCAAGGGGAAAGATGAGCTGAAAACCCTTTTGACTAAGAAGGAGAAAAAACCCAGAAGATCTGTTGGTGTAATTAACATGGGAAGAAGATTCCGAGGACCACTCAAGAAAGCTGAAGAAGTCAAGGTTTCCGAAGAGGATGACAATGAACAAAAGGACGAAGCTAGTGTCAAAACTGATGCGAAAAGCAACCATGATTCTGTCAATCCCTCTCAGGAAGAAGAGGAGTACTACTTTGAGGATGAACATCCAAACGACAAATACAAGTTGCTGGAAGAACGTATGAAAGCCATGGAGATTCAGAAGGTACCTGGGCTGGATTTTGAAGAACTAGGACTCATCTCTGGAGTTGTTATCCCTCCGAACTCCAACCTTTGCTAAGTACGATGGAATCTCTTGTCCTAAACTGCATTTGAAATCATATGTGAGGAAGATTCAACCTCATACTGCCGATAAGAAGCTATGGATCCACTTTTCCCAAGAGAGCTTATCTGGGACTCAACTTGAATGGTACTATCAACTAGAGGGTACCAATATCCGTACATGGGAAGACTTGGCTATTGATTTCTATAAGCAATACCAATACAATGTTGACCTCGTGCCAACCCGCATGCAACTACAAAGCATGTTTATGGGCTCTAATGAAAGCTTCAAAGAGTATGCTAAAAAATGGAGAGACTTGGATGGCAGAGTTCAACCCCCGTTGGCTGACAAAGAGTTGGTTGATATGTTTATGAGCACGCTGAATGGTCCTTTATATAGTCATTTGCTGGGAAGTTCATCATCTGGATTCACTGAGCTTATACTAACCGGGGAACGTGTCGAGAATGGCATTCGAAGTGGTAAGATTCAAGTGGCTACACCCTCAGGTGTTATAAAGAAGCATTTCAATGGTAAGTCAAAGTCCAATGCTGTATATGGTCAGAAAAGGAGTAACCATGACCAATCTGTTGGGGCAGTTCTGATCTCCACACCGGCGTCACAACAAGGTCGTCAAAACAAGCAAAACCCACCTAGGCGTCAGTTCACAAAGATCAATATGTCGCTGGCTCAAGCCTTACAACATCTGCTGAAGGAAAATTTGATCACCCTGAGGGACCCTCCTAAGAATCCTAACACCTCCTCTCCTAGCTATAAGCCCAATGCGAGGTGCGCAAACCATTCCAATAGTCCTGGACATGACACAGATGGCCGTTGTAGAATAAGATCCAAGATATGATCGACGCGGGTGAAATTGAGTTTGATCCTCCTGAGACCCCTAACGTGATCACTGCTCCCATTCCCAATCACAACAAGATTGCTAATGTTGTGGATGCCTAGAAGGATGGATTATTCAGATCATTAGTTTTACTTTCATTTGCAATTTCTATTCTGTTTGTTTAAACATTTTACTTATGATAGACATTATCTGTTTTAATAATCATCATCAGTGCATTGCATATGTTTGTCTTGAATAAATTATTTCACTATCACTCATTTAAACTGCGTTTTTAGTTCGTTTATGCTTTGTGATACTCAACTCCTGCTAAGCTGTAAGTCTTTTGAGGGAGGATGACGAAAACGATACCGCAACCTCATACAGTATGCTTTTGAACAAACTGGGCTGACGATGTACAGGAATTGTTTCAATTCCTAAATAGTGGAGATATAAGGATGTTAATCCCTCGTCAACCCCTTTGAGCCTAAGGTGTAGAAGTTTTTTCTTTCACGTACAAGCTAAGACCTTTAATCATAACCTGGGGAAGGGTAGATTCTCAGTTGACTCAATCATGCCAGTTGTTATTCAACACAATCAATGATGGATTGCCGTAACCATTAAGTCAGGCGGTCAACATCTATCAAAAAGAAAAATTGCCAAGTCAAAACCTATGAAGGAGACTTATCAAAAATCAAAACATCCCACTGACTGTAATCTCAAAATAAACAGTTCAGGCAAAATTTAGGGATAACAAAATCCAAGTCAAAAAGAGGTTGCTAAAAATCCTCAACAAAAGAAGATATTACAAAAAGAAGATAGTACAAAAAGGGATGACCGCCTGTCCAAATAAACTTCCAGTACTTTAATCATCATCAAATGTCAGTGGTATGACTTCAAGACCTGCTAGAAATTAAATGCAAAGTTAACTGAGCATAGGGTCGAAGAACATCACGAAGATTGGGATGGGTACAAATAAACTTTGAGCCATTATCCTTTGTTTCATAAACCGTGAACCAAGCCACGTTACAACCCTTGAAAGTCCTAACTGAAGCATGGTTAGTTCAAAAGCATACTGTCAACAAAAAGGTATCCTGACTCCTTAAGGTTTACGAAAAATGCTGAGTTGATATTTCATTTTTACAAACATTACGTTTATAAAAATATCACGCTTTTACATCTCCTATTTTAATGTTTTTCAAAAACTCAAGACAGACATATGCATTACATCTCATGAATTCGTTATTAAACATATTCTACTACATAATTTCAAATGTTAGCAACAAGAAGAATCTGCACAGGGTACGACTAATGACTAACAGTTATCCCGACAGACAAGATCACTCCAGAAGTAATGTATACAAGGGGCATGATATGCTTTGTCCAATCAATTTGGGGCAATCAGGTCAAGATTCTGAGAATCTCTCAAAAGAATACAAATCAATCAGGGGCATACACCCAAGTGGATCTGAAGCTACTTCTCAATCAATGTGGGGCATTGTCCTAAGCTTATAATTACCATGGGCATGTCACTCATAGTGCACATATCATGAGATCCTCACGAGGCGAATCTCTTCAAGTTCCCTATTAGCTGGGGCAAAGCTATGCCAAGCATGTTCGACACTTCGATCAATACTCAATGGTGTGTCCCAATCAATACAAGTCCAGGAATGACAGTTACTATAACCACTGGGGGCAATGTTCAAATCATCCATGCCTTCCCACAAGGCCGGTTTCACAGGATCATATCCCCGCAGAGTAATCATTAAGAAGATATCTTCAAAAGTTCTCGTCCCAACAGAGACTTAGTTCCTCAACGGAGTTTACATCTTCGACACTGTCGGTTCCCCGACACTCTTCTCTTCTTCAAACGGGGTTATTCATCTCTCTTATCCCCAGTAAGGGTACATCAAGGATCAATTATCCAAATGGCTCTCATCCCCAAGCAGAAATCATAAATCCCCAGCTGAGCATCTTCAAAACAAGATCAGACATCAAAATCAAAATGATATAGAGATTTATTTTCTCAATCAAGAAAAATCACTAATACACTCCAGATAGCATAAGCCATGTTCATACATCATATATCATTAAAATCCTCATACATTGCATATAGTGTCTCATGATAAACTCATGCACAAGATACAAGTTTCTCATTTATTTTGAGAAACTCATCATACATACATCATGACATTGCATAAAATTAATGTTGCTTTTTCAGTCTATTCCTACAAATCAAGTGAACATTATCTTCTAGATATAGTGCAGAGATAATCAAGTCAATGATTTAATTCTGACACTCATTCAAGATAGAGATTTAGTTCTGACACTTAATTTTGGATATCTTCCAGAGATAGTTCAGAGATAATCAAGACAGAGATTTAATTCTGATACTTAATTTTAGATATCTTCCAGAGATAGTTCAGAGATAATCAAGACAGAGATTTAATTCTGATACTTAATTTTGGATATCTTCCAGAGATAGTTCAGAGATAATCAAGACAGAGATTTAGTTCTGATACTTAATTTTGGATATCTTCCAGAATAGTTCAGAAATAATCAAGAGAGAGATCTAGTTCTGATACTTAGTTCCGGGTATTCTCCTGAGATAGTTCAGAGATAATCAAGACAATGATTTAGTTTTGATACTTAGTTCCGGGTATTCTCCAGAGATAGTTCAGAGATAATCAAGAGACATTCAAAGATCTAATTCTATCATCACGAACGGTGTAAGGTCTAATTATGTTACTACGAACGGTGTTGACACGATCAACATTCAAAGATCTAATTCTATCATCACGAACGGTGTAGACATAATCATCTTTCTAAGATCTAATTCAGTTACTACAAACGGTGCTGACACGATCAATCTCAAACAAACACTTCTCAATACACTGAGCTCAGATACAGCCTAACGTACGACTTATTCTGGTACTTCTCAAATACAAAGGATTTAGTCTAGCGTACGACTCATCCTAGGATACAACCTGACGTACGGCGTATCCTGACAATTATCAACACATGGAACCTGGTATAATGTACGACCAATCCTATAGCCTAACGTACAACTTTCCAGACATCTATCGATGCAATCGGACCCAGTCTAACGTATGACTCGTCCTAAAGTACAGCCTAACAAATGACTTACTTATACAGACATTTATCAATGCAATTGGATCCGGTCTACCGTACGACCCATTCTTCAGCCTAACATACGGCTTTCCAGACATCAATCGATGTAATCGGACCCGGTCTAACGTACGACCCGTCCTTCAGCCTAATATACGACTTTCCAGACATCTATCGATGCAAACTGGACCCAGTCTGGCGTATGACTCGTCCTAAAAGTACAGCCTAACGTACGACTTACTTTGACATTCATCAATACGGTGGGTTCAGTCTAACGTACGACTCATCCTAAGTATATCCTTTCAGATACAGTCTAACGTACGACTCATTCTAACACACGTCAATACATCAACTGATGGCATCTTTAAGCCCATCTCCAAAAAGGTCCCTACATCAGCAAGGGCAAATTCCTTGGTATTCTAGTGTTCAATCCTCTTCCACCTTCAGATTCCGACAGGCACACAAGCCAATCTACATCCTCAAGTGTAAGAAGATTGAACAGGGGCAGCTGTCATACCCCAAAATTTGCCCATCATATTTCAATATATCTTGACTTATATGATCTTCAGTTAATCAAGGATATGCATGAATTGGGCACACCTACTTATCTCCTAAGCAATCAACCCACAACTAGGGTTTTGTTTCTCTCGAGATCAAATCAAGTTCTAAGACCTCAAATGGATCCCATGGCCTCTCATATGCTTCAAAGGGTCCTCATTCCAAGTTTCAAGCTCTGATTCATAGGATTGCTCATTCAACTGCTCAAATGATCAATATTCGACTAGTTTGACCTAAAAGTCAACTATGGTCAAAGTACAGTCAAAATTCCTGATTTTTGGTCAACACCAACATTCTAATGTTATATTCATCATTTGATCATGGTAGACTCAATTGAGATGAAACCAATAGGAGCTTTTAGAGGACTCTTTGATCTTTCTAGAAAGTATGAGAAGACCTCCATGTGATCAAAATTGAGGGAGATATGAAGTGTACAAGTTGGGTGAATTTCAAGGGAGGCACCAAAACCTAATTGAGTAATTTTGCATTTTTGAACCAATGGGCCTAAGTTTTGGATTTCAAGCACATATATGATCCATAAAAGGGCCTATAAATCCATCTTTATATTTTTGGCATTTTTATTTCTATTTATTTGAATTTTATTCATTTAAAGGGCAAATTAATCAAGTAAAATACCAAAAATAAAGAATTAAATCATGAGACTTCATTTTGGATCATATAAAAGCCCAAGAGTCACCTAGAGGTCATTGAATTTTCATTGGTGAAGGTTTGGCCTCTTTATTTTATTTATTTTTGATTTTTATTCAATTAAAATCAAAGGAAAATAAAATAAATTTGCATTAATGAATGATTTGTTTCTCAATCAAAAAAGTCATCCTTGGGGCTCAAGCAAATCAAATATACTTGATTGAAGAAAGATTGAAGAAAATATGGCAATATTTCATGTAACTTCCAATCAAATTTTTATCAATCTATTCTCTCATCAATCTCTTGATTTTATTTCCAAACTCTTGCCCTAATTCCTTCACATATATAAGCAAGCATCACAGACCTAAAACTTACGGATTTGCAGCCTCCAAGAACACACTAAAAAATCTCAAAAATCTTCGCAAACTAGGGCTATGATATTTTGAAGAAACAATCACTCTCAAGCCAAACCATACGTCTAATTCTGTTCCTATGGTAAAAAAGAGTAAGTTTGCATCCATGGCTAAGACGTAAAGCATGAGAAACATCCATTCATAGTGTTCATATTTATTTATGTTTCTTGATGTTTCGTTTTTTATGTATTATCAAGTGTTGATGTGTTTCAATGTTACTAATGTGTTTGTGATGATGTTTAGAGGAGATTGGAACCCCTAGATCACAGATTCCACGTATGAATACGAGTTCACCATGATTAGGGCATACGTAAACATGGTTTTCGTTTTTGTTTTTTCAGGCATTTCCAGGCCAAATGAAGGCCACCATTGAGGATCGTTTTAGTAAATCTGGACTGTTCTTTTCCTCGTTTGAATTGATTTTTGTAGGTTTCATGAGAGCAGAAATTCGAAGGATAAATCCACAGCAAAAATCGCAGGAGAAAACGTAACAAATTCAGCAGGTAATCTGGAGAAGACAATGAATAGGAAGCTGGACATTTGATCTGCACGCGTGTGACCTTTCCATTCGCTGGTCAACCATTCTGTTTCTCTCCCTACGCGCTATTGGTCCAAGCGTATCCGTCAGCGCCCATGTTTGACTTTACAAATTTCCAAACATGATTAATATTTGTTTTTTTCCATGTGTAATGTTTTCAGATGATGATGATAGCGCGTGTTGTAAGATGGAAAGGCTGATGACCCCTCAAACTTGAGTTCGATCCCCGCTGAAGGTGGTTTATTTTGTCTCATGTTTTCTTTCCTCAAGTTCCATGATCCCACGCTTCTTGTGCACGCGTCCTTATGATACAACCTACAATGCCAGTCACTAGATAGTTCTGGATGCGCATCTGAAGGACAGAATACGAGCGCCTCACCATGGACCTTCAGAGGCATCCCACATTGAATCAAAGCCAGGTTTTTTTTAATTGTTTTTTATTATTACTTATTTCCTTTTCCTTTTAATAAAACCTTTTTTTTAAAAAGAAACAAAATCTATTTTCTTTTCTCCTTTTAAAATTCTAAACCAAATCTTTTTTACAATTAATTAATTTTTTTTATTATTTTAATTAATTTAGATTGTTTAGTTTTAGGTTAAATAATTTAGGATTAGTAATTGATCTAGTTTTTGTTCCACATAATTTTGGTATAATTTTAAACCTTAATCAAAGATTATTTTTTAGGTTAGTATTTAGGTTTTTTACCCGTAATAGTTAATTTAATACCATTGGGTTTTGACCCCTTAAACTTTTAAACCTTCACCTTTATTTTTAAATTTTAAATTTGCCTTTTATTTATTATTTTATTCATTTTTTATTTTTGCCCTATTTGATTACGTAATTTTGCCCTGGTGACTTGTGTTAATTTTATTATCCTTTTAATTTCGCGCCCAATTCTTCCTCTATATTGTAACTTCCCCAAAGCCCTGTAATAGCTTAGTTTTATTCCTTCCCTATTTTGCCTCTATATTTGCCTGCAGGTGTTTATTGTAATAGTTTAAGCTTTCTTTTCCGCCTTTATTTAACTGCCCACAGGTGTTTATTGTAATAGCGTAGGATTTTATATTTTTATTTCCTGCCTTTATTTTAACTGCGTGATTAGTAATAATAGGGAGTGATAAGAATGCTAATGAATTTAGTTTTCCTAATTACAAGATAAATATAACTGAATTGAATCACCTGATTGTGACACACACACACCTTTAGGGTAACCCTTCTTTGGCCTTGTTGCCTGTTGCCTTTATTTGTGAAAAATAGTCAAGTCCCTCGATTCTGAGGATACCTAAAGTAAAGGTTGCCTTTATAGTTATCATCATATGAGATCTAGTCCCTCGATGTTGCCTCGGTAAAACATGATGATTGTCCCAATTGCTAGGGTATCCTCGCATGATGCCTAAAAAGATTAATGAATATTCTATCCTTCCCTAAAGACTACCTACCTCTACATGGTAGGGACAGTTTTATGGCGAACAATATCTCGATGACCCTTCAATATCCAATGAAAGGACTTCCTACCCTCTTATGGTATGGATAGCGCTTTCAATCTGAAAAGCTAAAAGAACAAGTTTTAAAACTTAGGGTAGTTGCTACTAATTGCTTGCTCTAAATTCAAAATCTTTTTCCCACTAATTTCAAATCAATTCAAAACAAGGCTACGCTTATTCACAAGCTAAAGTCCTTAACAAAGTTTTTTTACTATTCACATACGACACTTCAAACATTTTGAAAACAAAGTGAGCTAAGCAATTAAGAGCCCATGGATAACCATGGATACAAAGGGTGCTTACACCTTCCCTTTGTATAACTTACCCCCCGAACTCGAATCTTTTCATAAGGTCTTTTTTTGTTCTTTTAGCCTTTCTATAAATTGGATAAAATAAAAGTCGGTGGCGACTCTTGCTATCCGCAACATTTTCAAAAAATTCAGTTCTCCCGCCATATTACAGACTGGTTCGGGCACTTCCTCCTCCTCTCCGGCAGCTGTCGGATCTCTACTACGGGCTTCCGACCAAGGGGAATCACTGAGGCCTGTTGTGGTTCATCCTTCTCCTCTTCGTCTACATTCGGATCCGGAAGCTTTGGTCCGTCACAAGCGACAGAGGGTTGTAGCCGTGGATTTGACTCAGGAGGAGGCTGGTGGCATCTTCACCATGCCTTCATGTTTTCTTCAGCCCCGATTTTTTGAAGGAGGGCCCTCTCTGACTATTCCCCAAGCAGATTCCCTTCATATCAAAGGCCTGGAACCGTTTGTTCGTCAGCGGTTCTTGGTGCAGGATGCGACTGCTATGGTCAGGGTCCTTGAGCTGGCTGCTCTGTATGCCCGTTTGGCGCCCTTGTCTGCGGAGGCCGTAAGGAGGCTCGAGTAGGATGTCATGAACAAGACAAGTGCTTTGGAGGAACAGGACCAGGCGCTGAAGGAATAGGGTGAGGAGCTGGCGGCCGTGAAGGCTCGGTTGGGCGCCAAGGAGGATGCCCTGACTGATGTGTAGGGGCAGTACACCTTGCTCTACCGGACTTTGTATGGAGCGATGTTGTCCTCCTCGGTGAGGGAGGCTTCTCTTTGTCAATCTCAGGCTCCTATTGAGGACAAGACGGAGGAGGAGAAGGCTCTCTTGACCCGGGCGGATTTGATTCAGTACATACGAGTTCTAGGAGGAGACTGCGTGGCTGCCGCCGAGGACACTTACAACTCCACCGTGGTCCAGCTTAAGTTGAAGAACCTTTGGGTGGATTTAGTGACCGAGGGCACCGGGCCTTATCATCGTGTGGAAGGTGACCAGATCGTCTCTCCAGATTTCGGGGAAGAGCCAGCAGCCCAGGAGACCGAGGAGACCCAGATGGAAGAAGGTGTATGAAGTTTTATTATGTTAAGTTTTTGGCCTGCGTGCCACCAAACAATATAATTACTAAAATAATAGCGAATAAAATGGGGGTGTTACACCTCTCGCTCTTGTACCTCTTATGCTCAAATCCTTACCAACTGAGTTATGTCACTTATTTGAAATAAAACGACATTTGCAAATATATGAGGGCAAATTTTAAAGTGCAACATAGTGCGAATCTAGATCTTTTGCAGAACATAACAGTGTTGATATCATCTGTACTTTAGCACATCATGATGTTTTATAATAAGGATAAATGCTATGAATATACTTCTGCAGTTGAGGCACATGAAAAACACTATGAAGGTTCGAAAGAGACAGTGGTAAGAATAGGAAAATCCTCTAACTCTCTAGAGACTCTTATAAGGACCAATAAAACAAAGAGTAAGCTTTCGAGACTTAAACGCACGATTCCAATACTAGAACGGAAATTGTTGTTAAAAGTGAATTCAATCAACGACAAGTAATTGTCCCAAACGCCTCCTTGCTCTAAGACACAAGCTCTCAACAAATCTTCCAAATATTGAATTGTACTGTCTGTCTGACCGTCTATTTGCGGATGGTAGGAAAACTCAACCTCAACTTGATTCCCAAGGCTTCCTACAAGCTCCCCCAAAAAATTAATGTGAACATCAGGTTTTTATATAAACAATACTCGACAGAATCCCGTGAAACTTCATAATCACAGTGATGTAGATCTATGTTAACTTCTACAATGGCAAATTGATCTTTTTGAAAATAAAATGAGCCGACTTAGTCAGTTTATCCATAACAACCCAAATAAAATCATTTCCCATAGATGTCTTCAGCAAACCTTGTAAGAACAAGATTTGGTTCTACATATGAACTTAAGTTTTGATGATAACATTACATGATATCATAGAGAACAATTTAGTATCTAATGGTTTTTGTCTAGTGTGTAGCTTTTGCTTACTAGTTCTGACTCTGAAGATAAGGCGTGTGATGTCATTAGTTTCTAAACTTAACACACTTTGACTTTGGAAGAAATAAGTGGTGTTTAGAAAGACCGAGTGAAGTTCCAGAATGCTTCTATAACAACGGTTCTGATCAACGTTAGTGATAGAACTTTTGATTGTGACTCTTTTGGTAGAGCTTTTGAAGACTTCTTTAGCTCTGTGATTATGTATGTCTAAGTTTGAAGATTCTAAAGACAAGGTTCTGGAAGAACAAGTTCTAAAGATTATGAAGACCAAGTGCTAAAGACTCTGAAGACAAGGTTTTGGATGAATAATTTCTAAAGATTCTAAAGACTTAGGTTATGAAGATTCAAGTTTTTGTATTTCTAAGCATGCTTCATCACTAACCATCAGAAGTCTCTGAAGTTTAGAAGATAAGATCAAAATTGGTTTGCGTGAGAAAATAGTACAAGGCACAAATGTTCCCACTACCCTGATATGGTGGCGCAAGGACAGTACTATGGCTACTATGTTGTCTACCACTCCCTCACTAACCGTTGTGGGAAAAACAGCTGGAATTAAGTATTCTTATTCTACCCTCTAATGGACTTCTTTCTGGCTATAAAAGGAAGACTTGGAAGGTTAAAAACTACAACGAATTCTCTACGAAACTTACGCTGAAACGCTTCTCAAATCTCTCTGATACATTCTTTGTAAAGTTTTGTAAACGCAAGGAACTTTTGTTCATTACCTTGCAAGCAAAGTAAGGAGATTTTGTTCATTAAATTGCTATTAACACTGTTGTGTTATTTGATTGTATTCAAACTTATGTAATCTGTTTTCAAGAAGCAACCTTGTAAGCACGTTCGTTGTATTTCAACTCTTAGGTTGATTGTTCCTTGAGAGACTAAGTGTCAATTAGAATTTTTCAATAAGACATTAACGGATAGTCTTTATGGAATGAATGAAATGTGTGTAAGGAAGAAAATTGTGTATGAGATTTTTAGTGGTGGTTTAAAGGTTTATGTTGTTTTGCTTCAAAAACGTTGTTGTCTTGATTTTATAGGTTTCTTGAATTTGGGTGTAACATGTGGAACTATGTACAAAATACATTAGTAAAAATGTGTACAAGGGCGATGTTGGTTATGGATATGTTTTTTGTATATGAAAAAAGTAAAGGAGACTTGGATGGTGTATGTATACGTAAAAATGGAAGTGAGTTTTTTGTGTTGTAAGAGGTGAGTAGGTTTTTGTATGTATATGTGAAACTTTGGTAGAGAATATTGTTAGTGAAAATTTGTATTAGGATGAAAAGTGTTTGTTAGAAAAATGTACCTGAAAAAGTTGGTGTATTTACAGTGTGAGTTGTTGATAGTGGGATTTTTGAGAATTGTTAGCTGTCCCTAATGTGTAAGAATGCACCTATTTATATGAATCAAACTAGGTTAATAGAAAAGGAAAAAACAATTTAATCAAGGGTTAATTATGTTTTTATCCTTATAAAAAAATTTAATTTAATTTTTAATCCTTATTAAAAAAATGACATATTTAATCCCTACAAAAATTTTATGCATGCAATTCTAGTTCTTGCTATTTTCTACAATTTTGAAAATTAGTTTATTACCTTTTAACTTTTAAATTATTGAATAATTTTTTTCATACATGTTTAGAATACTGTAAAATATTTATTTACCAAATTTTAGATTTTTTTAAAATGAGAAGAATTAAATATGAATTTTTTAAATTTTAAAAGGAAATGATAAAAATAATAAAAAAAACTCGACTTAGAAATCAAATTTTGAGTTTATTTCTTTTCAAGGAACTTTTTATAACGTTCTAAACATGTCTGCAAAAAAATCATTCAAAAATACATATTGCTTTAACAACAGGGATTAAAACTACGTGCATATTAATTTTGTAAAGACCAAAACATGTCATTTTTTTATAGGGATAAAAAACAAAATTTGGTAATTTATAGGGACCAAAAACATATTTAACCCTTTTATCAATTAAAAATAATCTAAAGATCAAAAATCATTTTTATTTGATTATGATCTTGTGATTATAGTTGATCAATTATTTAATTCTTTCTATAAAAAAAAGATTACTATCCTAAAATGAAAAAGTGAACAAAATATGTTTAAATCTTTGGTTTAATTGTAACTTTGGTCTCCCTATTTAGCACTTTTTTTATTTTGGTACCTCCATTTAAAAACCACTATTTTAGTCTCTTTTTTATGTTTTCAAATGAATTTTTGCCCCCCTTTCAATCTGGTGCCTATTTTCAGTGACATGACACATTTTTGTCGAGCTGGCATGTAATATTTATTTCAATTCATTTTAATTCATTAAATATCAAAATAATATTTATATAATTATATTTTACCAATTAAATATTACAGAAGGGAATTAAAATTACCAAACGAATATAACACATCTTTCACCAACGAAGAACACAATGTTAGTTTTTTTAAAAACACACACAAACCCACGATGAACCCTAAGTAATACAATCCATCACCATGAAGAAGACAAGCATACGATACAACAAGGAATTTCTGTGTTTCGTTTTCTGATTCAATCGGTATGGCAGACCCAAGTTACGTTTCGAGGTAAGTATTTCCATCGTTGCTTCTTTAGCATTTCCTAATTCGTTTTATGATCTGATTCTATTCATTTTCTAATTCGATCGATTAGTATAAGTGATTTATGCCATTTGTTTTTGCGTTTAGTTTATATGAGTTGAATCCCCCTTTTGTTTCTGCGTTTTTTTGTGTGGTCCCAGTTTCATTGAAATTGTTGTGGTCCTTGAAATTGTTGAAATGTCTGCTTGTGGTATCATTGTCTATTATGAAATGTTGTATTGTTTTTGAATCTATCATGTTCTATTGCAGGCCACCCGACACCCAACTTGTCAGACTTAGGTTACATCATCGGGGCTATTTTGTAGATAATCCAATGAAGTTATATGTTGGTGAGAAGTCTTCAAACTGTCAAGTGCAAGAAATGCAGAAGTTTTGGCCATAATAAGCAAACATGTAAAGAGAAGAGAGCAGCGGAGAGACGGATTCCTAAAGGTGGCAATAAAAAGGCGAAAAAATGGTTGACAAAGTGGATAGTCAAACGGTTATTGAAGGAGGAACACAGGCACCTCCATCAACCCAAGAATAGTTACTTTATTATGTTGCTGTTTGTTATCTCTTTTGTAATGACCAAACATTTTGGGTGATGTTTAAACTGATATGTGGCTGTTATATTTTGTGAAACGCCCAAATATTAAGGTGCATTGTTATATAAAAATTAGGTTGTTAAGTTTTGTGAAATGCCCAAACATTAAGGTGCATTGTTGTGGTGATTTTATGGCCAATTTAAGGTTACAAATTATGGTGTGAAATACCAAATTACGATGGTTACAAATTATGGTGTGAAATGCCAAATTATGGATGATGTTAAGCTTTTATTTATGGTCAAATTATGGTGTTGTTAAACTTTTATTTATGACCAAATTATGGCGCTGTTAGCCTTTAATTTATGGGCAAATTATGGGTGTTGTTAACCTTGAATTTATGGGCATATTATGTCAAAAATTTTAGTATACACTAATTTCAAAGTTATGGCAATAGATTAAAGTACACAACAATTGCACATTTTTAATACACGACAATTGACATATGCCAAGAGACTATTACATTAGAAGAGAAATTAAAGTACAAAACAATAGACATATGCAACTAAAGTGCATCAGAAAACTATTAAATCAGAAGATAAATTTACTACACAACAATTACAGCTAAAGTACATAGAAGAGAAATGCCATCAGATCTAATTTTAGTTAAGACCATACAACCATCATCATTTGAGTACATGTGTTGCCACCAATGCAAACATAAGTGATAATACAAACACCATACATAAACCAACAAAATAAGACATTAACTTGATATTCATCTTAAGCAATCTTCACTATTCTTGGTGTCCCTAAGTAAATTCGAAATCTCGTCATTCTTGTCGTTCAAATTTTTAATCAAATATTTTGATGTGTTTCTCATGTCTTCATAAAACCATAGAAAATAATTACAACCTTTTTTCTTCATCACCTTAAAGTTACCACAACCATGAAATCTTCTGTTGGGTTTGAGTTCCCTTCCTATGTGGAGAAAAGCCCAAATATCAATAATCCATTTGTCTCACTTATTTAAGTGGAGAGTGTCAATTTAAGATTAAGAGAGATAGAGAAAAAAATAAGGATTCAAAAGAGAGAAAAGAGGAGAGAAACTCATTTCCGTTTTTTCTACACCAGTCCCACTAAATCGACGATCCTCAATTCGTTAACCGTTGGATCGAGCTGAAATTTTATGGGCGTGTTTGCAACTCATATATATATATATATATATATATATATATATATATAACTTTTGACCGTTTAGAATTTGAAAACAAGGTCTAAGCTGGGAGATATGTGCATCGCATTGGAGCTGCAGATTTGGGTTATTTTTCAGCTTTTTGATTCTTATTTGTAAGTTCATTGTGCATTGTTATTTACGGTTATTAGGTCTTGTTTGTGAATCAATTTAAGACTCTATTGTACCCTCAATTGATTATAGTGGAGCTATTTCTTTGGTCTGGACGACTCGTGGTTTTTAATCTCAAACTGAGGGGTTTTCCACGTTAAAAATATCGGTGTTCTTTTGTGCATTTATTTTGCCGTCTTATATTTGTTGTTGATCCTCAAGGTTCCTACAAGTCAGGGAAATTTTATATCCGCTGCGTGTTGTTCAATTATCGTGTCTTTATTTCCCATTAGAGTGGTATCAGAGCCGATGGTTCAATTAAGGGACCGACTCCTTGTATCGAAAGTCTTCCTGACGATGTGGTGGTCAGGTGGCGTGTCCCGTTGCTGTGCCCACAGCAGTGGTACAAGTGTATGTGGATAAAATAGTTTCCGCTTGAGGGGGAGTATAGTGGATGTGGTGGTCAAGCGGCGTGTCCCCTCTTGTAGTTCCTGCGGCGGCGGTACAAGTGTATGTGGATAAAAGAGCTTATGCTTGAGAGGGAGTATAGTGGATGGACTCACACTTGAGGGGGTGATTGTTGTGTATAAGTGAGTTGTTAGTCCCACATTGCTTGGAAAAGTGGAGGTTGAGCACTTTTTAAGTGATAGAACCCACACACCTATCACCTTAAGGTTTTGGGTGAATTTGCCGTGTCTCTTTCAGTTGTGTGTTGCTCTTGGCCCAATGTGAATGCTCCCCGTGATGACCCAACAGTGGCATCATAGTGACATCAAAGCTCTTGGTTAATGGCTAGTTTACTTGTTTGAACGATGAAGTCAAATACAAAGATGAAGATAACATTGTTGGATGGTTCTAATTAACATTTATGGAAGGGTAAGATGAAAGACTTCCTATTTGTGAAGAAATTGCATTTACCAGTTTTTTGTTCCACAAAGCCGAATTCTGTGTCTGATGAAGAATGGGAGTTTTAACATTAACAAGCATATGGTTTTATCCGACAATATGTAGAAGATAATGTTTATAATCATATTGCTAATGAGACACATGCAAAAACTTTGTGGGAAAAGATAGAGTCCTTGTATGCCTCTAAATCAAGGAATAATAAATTGTTCTTGTCAAATAACTTCATAAGTTTGAAGTATAAGGAGGGGACTTCCATTTCAGATCACTTTAGTGAATTTCAAGAGCTTCTTGATTAGATGTTAGGAATGGGTACTAAATTTGATGATGAACTTTTGGGACTATTTCCATTGCCATCTTTACCAGAGTCTTGGGAGACGTTCCAGGATTCTATTACATGTTCTTCTCCTAGAGGTGTTATTTATTTAGAAACGAATAAGGGTGGTATTCTTAATGAGGAGATGAAAAGGAAGGCACAAGGTTCTTCATCTTAATCCGAGGTACTTGTCATTGAAAATAGGGGGAGAAGTCAGAAAAAGGAACCGAAGGGTGGTAGAGAAAATAGCAAAAGAAAATCCAAGCCACAATACAAGAATTTGGAGTGTTATTATTGTCACAAAACATGACATGTACAAAATTATTGTTATATGTGGAAAAGGGATAACAAAGGCAAGAAAGGTGAGTTTAAACAAAAAGATCATGATGATCATGATGATGATTGTGTTACTATTGCTACTAGTGATGATCTTGTTATTCTCCATGATCATGATTCTGTTAATCTTGTCTCAGATGAGAGCATGTGAATAGTTGACACTGGTGCTACATTGCATGTTACACCAAGGAAGGATTTCTTCACATTTTACACTTCTGGTGATTTTGGAGTTTTGAAGATGGGTAATGATGGTGTATCTAAAGTAATTGGTTTTGGTGATGTTTGCTTGCAAACCAACATGGGAATGCAATTGTTGCTTAGAGGTGTCAAACATGCTCTAGATGTTCGCTTTAATTTGATCTCTGTGCATATGCTTGATGATTGTGGTTATGACAATCACTTTGGTTCTGGAAAGTGGAAACTCAACAAAGGTAACTTGGTTATGGCTAGAGGGGAGAAGCTTTCTAAATTGTATTGGACAAAAGCTTTGGTTGCTAGGGACAGTGTGAATGCTATTGACATGGAAGCATCTTTGTAGCACCGAAGACTTAGTCATATTAGTGAAAAGGGGCTGAATGTACTGGCTAAAAAGGGTGTTTTTCCTAAATTAAAGAATGCATTTTTGGAGAAGTATTCTCATTGCATGGCTGGTAAACAGACTAGAGTATATTTCAAGAGACATCCTCCCTCAAGGAAGTCAAAGTTGCTTCAATTGGTACATTCTGATGTTTGTGGTCCATTAAAGGTAAAATCCTTTAATGGTAAACTTTATTTTGTTACCTTTATTGATGATTCTTCCAGAAAATTATGGGTTTATGCCTTGAAGAAAAAAGACCAAGTGTTGGAGAAGTTCAAAGAATTTCATGCTTTGGTAGAGAGGTAGACAGGCGAGAAGCTGAAATGTGTTCGTTTTGATAATGGTGGTGAGTATTGTGGACCATTTGATTCCTATTTCAAGCAATATGGTATTGCACATGAAAAGACTCCTCCTAAAACTCCTTAATTTAATGGTTTAACAGTGAGGATGAATCGAAAAGTGATTGAGAGAGTAAGGTGTATGCTCTTTGAAGCTAAGTTGCCAAATAATTATTGGGGTGATGCACTTTACTCGACGGTGCATGTTATTAATCTCACTCCTACTGTTGCTTTGAAGAGTGAAGTTCCAGACAAAATTTGGTTTGGAAAGAATGTCAAGTATGATCATTTGCGAGTCTTTTATTGTAAGGCTTTTGCGCATATTCCAAAGGATGAAAGATCCAAGTTGGATGCAAAGTCAAAACAATGAATCTTCATCGTCTATGAGCAAGATAAGTTTGGCTATAGGTTGTATGATCTTGTAGGGAAGAAGCTTATTCAAAGCCGTGATGTGGTGTTCATGGAAGACCAAATTATTGAATGAAAGATCCAAGTTGGATGCAAAGTCAAAACAATGAATCTTCATCGGCTATGAGCAAGATAAGTTTGGCTATAGGTTCTATGATCCTGTAGGGAAGAAGCTTATTTAAAGCCGCGATGTGGTGTTCATGGAAGACCAAATTATTGAAGATATTGATAAGGTAGAGAAGACTACACCCAAGAAAGATATAAGTTTGTCTAATGTTGATCCAGTTTGGTTACCTAGTCATAATCTAGATGCTATTAGTGGTGATGATCAAAATGGTGAAGCATATGATTATGTTGATGATCAACAACTTGGAGATGAGGAAAATATTCCAACTAATGATGATGAAGGGGAGAGAGATATGTCACAGGATGAGAATCTTGGTGAAGCTCCAGAATCATCTCAAGTTCAATTTAGGAGGTCTAACAGGCAAAAACAACCTTCTACAAGGTATAATTCTGAAGAGTATGTGACCTTACCTGATGAGGGTGAACCCGAGTGTTTTCAAGAGGCCATGAAAAGTGATGAAAATAAAAAGTGGTTGGATGCAATGCATGATGTGATGAAATCATTGCATTATAACACACTTATGATATAGTGAAGTTTCCTAAGGCAAAAGGGCTTTGGAAAACAGGTGGATTTATAGAGTTAAACATGAGAGCAACTATAAGTCTCCAAGGTATAAAGTTAGATTAGTGGTGAAAGGTTTTCTTCAAAGAAAGGATCTTTATTTTAATGAAATTTTATCACCTATTGTAAAGATGTCATCAATTAGAACCGTGTTGAGTTTGGCTGCTACTCTTGATTTAGAAGTTGAGCAAATGGATGTGAAAGTGACTTTCCTTTATGGTGATTTGGAGGAAGAGATCTACATGAAACCACCCAGTGGTTTTCAAGTTAAGGGCAAAGAAGATCATGTGTGTAGATTGAGAAAGAGTTTATACGGGTTGAAGCAAGCTCCAAGGCAGTGGTACAAGAAGTTTGAGTATGTTATGTGTGATCAAGGACATCATAAGACTACTTCAGATTATTGCGTCTTTGTTAGAAAATTTTCTAACGATGTCTTCATTGTCTTGTTGTTATATGTTGATGATATGTTTATTGAAGGGAAAAATATTTCTGACATTGACAGGTTAAAGAAGCAGTTGGGCGAGTCATTTTCCATGAAAGACATGGGAGTAGCTAAACATATTCTTGGGGTGACACCCCATTTCTACCCACGGTAATTATAACGAAAATCAGAGTTATACAAAATTTTATCAACCAACGGGATGTCACACTTCACATCAAAACATACATCATAAACAACCTGCTCATTTTATTTAATTAGATACATAACACTTCACATTCGGATGAACCGATAATGTCATTCTTTAATCTTTGACATCAAGCAACTTTATATTAGCTATGCAGCGGAATCAAAAAATTCAAGTCTAAATAACATATTATTTATTCAATTGAAAAAACTTGAAAACATCATGGTACTTCATCAAATGCTATTTGAAATTTAGTAATGCAAAACAAAACAACATCTAAACATCTATCGTTCATCTCCCCGAGTGCTACGTATCAGAGCAACAACAACGACTCGAACTCACGGCAACTAAATCTTCATCACTGCAATCACCTGCACGTTACTAGTATAAAGGTAACGGCGAAACAAATAAGGGTGAGATATCAAACCATATAAATAAAGTTATGATAAACAATATATTCAGGGTATAAGTCATAAAATCATCACTCCGCGGTATAATTGTTACCGTTCAATTCATTTCGCTATTTCAACCAAAACGAAACACATCATAATATTACACATGAATTTATATTCAAGTTATGGAAATTCACATAAATGCTTTATACCACTATCTCTCCTTCAGCGTGCTTTATGGAAAAAGGACAGACGTGGTTGTACTTTTCAATATCATTGTGTAACGACTCTTCTTCCATAGCTAGTTGTTTCTCAACGGCTATTTCTTCAACGGTTCTATTTCCCTTGGCTATTTAAGATGAAGATTTTCTGAAGAGAAATGTTGTTAGTGCTGGTGTTAGTGCTGCCGTCACTAGAACACAGCCAAACCATCAACTTATAACAACAACAAGAAGTTCTGCCTCTCTATAGCTTTTGCATCATGTTGTTAGTTACAAAATGATCTTTGAAGAAAAGAGAACATGGGTTGTTGTCCGATATGTTCTCAGAAGATCCAAGATGAAGATGTTCTTCCTTCTGATGTTCATCAAGTTTAACCAAGCTATTAGACGCTTAAGAAGAAGAAGACGTTAGAAGTTCAAGAGCTTTAGGCTATTGTCTGTAAAAAGCTACTTGAAGAACAGAAGACCACACATCAAGCTACAATACAATGTAATATTCTTAGTGTGTATTAGGATCTTCTGATGTACTTAATTGAGTTTACTCTAGCTTGTGTAGAAGCAATTAATTGTAAACAAACATTATTTTAAACTGTTGTTTGATTATACCTTGAGAGAGAGAGAGAGAGTGAAGGTCAGAAGCTCAAGAAGACAACAACTGTGGTCATTGTGGGAAATCCTCTTGGAAGACTGAGTGAAGGTCATGAGTCTAAAGGGGTCAATGAATGTTATATTTGTTAACTCAGATCACTGAACATTTTATTGCTGGTTAGTCACAGGCAGTGGCTTGTGCAGGTGTTAGTCATAGGGGTTACCTGTGCAGGTCGTTAGTCACAGGGGTTGTCTGTGCAAACGTTAGTCACCGGGTGTTGGCCCATGCGATTGTAATCGGTTTGGTTATAGTGAATTAAGACCCTGTTTAAGGAAAAATCATCTCGGAAGGGTGGACTGGATTAGCTTGAGGGTTTCTCAAGTGAACTAGGATATATTGTGTGTTCTTTACTCTCTTGCTTTATTGTTCTAGCTTCCGCATTGTCTTTATAAAGCATTAATTAGCATATTAATTTTAAGAAGCAAGAAACATTCAAAGAGTGAAAACCCTATTCAAACCCCTCCCCCTTTTCTAGTGTTTTCTTCACCTTCAATGATGTGGACGATGGTTACTTGGATTGGTACTATAGGATGTTTACAATTTTCAGACTTGTATAATGAAGTTAATTGTCAATGTAATCCAAAATATAACATTCACATTGAAATTATAATCTAAAAAATGGCAACACTATAAGCGTAAGGTGTTGCCAATATTGTAATCGTCTAACAAATCCTATCATCCAAGAAGTTGCATTTGATGTGCGAAATTTCTTTCAATCTAATGTGATCGCTGGCAGCGGAAATCCTTCATTCATGTTTACATGTTTAGAAAGTTAATATCAAAAGAAAAATAAGTAAGGCATAAATGAAAAATAAGTAATTAACTTAAAATATTTGAATATTTAACTATCTGAACCCAATGATTTCTGTTTACAAACCCAATGCAGTAGTATCTACGCATGTCTGATTTTTATCGCTTATCACCAAAGGAATATCCATACCCTTTAAAAAAATCAATCCATAAAACATAAAAAATTAAAATAATGCGTACCAGAATACTTATAATAAAGAAATTCGGATGGTAAAAAAAATTGTCACCAGAAGACTTGGATGGATGTTATCCGGTTAATAAATATAGCGAACTAAACACAGAGAGAAAGTTATTCAGTTGACTTTTATGAACCGGATGACTATATAGCATGTTATCCGGTGTGTGCAAAAATTGAACCGAATTTCCTTTAGTAAGGTTATCCGATTTAGAAACATAACATACTAGAAGTCTTCAAAGCAAATTATCCGGTTTGCATGAGTGTACACAATTGCCCATTTCAGATGACTTAGACAAATGGTAAAAATTAAAGACTAAAGTAAAATAAAAAAAAATTGAAATATTTACTAAATTGTTGGGGTAGGGGTATAAGGTAAAATTTCCTAGAATTTGAATAGAAGAAAATCCAAGTTTTATTCCGGCCCAAGCTATGCATGAGAAGAAAGTCCATCAAATAAAATCTTTGGTTTTCTTCTTTCAAAAATGAAAAACAGAAAGAGAGATGAAGATTATTGTTTTCATTATTAATTTCTAAAATAAAACATCTTTAAAAAAAAAAAAATACCATCTGTATTATATTTATGTGTATTTTATAATCGTACAAATAATTTTTTATCATGCTCTTATAAAATAATCTATTAAATTTAAAATATATAATAAAAATAATTTATCAGATCTTTAAAATAGGTTGATTTGATTGAATCCTTCCATATATGTAACTGAATGACTTTCATCAAATCAATTAACTAACTTTTCATCTTGTGGATGAATCAAATATATTAGATTGATCTTTTGATAGATGAATTAAAAAGGTGAATTAACTAACTTTTCAAACTTATTTCAAGAAAAAGTCCATTTTATGTCTAAGTTTAAAAAAAAAATTAAAGGCTAGTAAAAATCACAATATAAAGAATTTTAGTAATACTAAACTTAGTATACGCATTCAATTCAATACACACAAACTAACTCCCGAGAATGCAGCCCACATGAACAGAACAACATCCATCACCATTTGTGTGCAACTCCAAATCTAAAATTCTTTATCATTCCTTTTTAGTTTCAAACCAAAACATTGTCAAAATGAAAACTACTAAAACAAAATCACTAGTTGTTGTTGTTGTTCGATACCATGAAGGTTGTTGTAGAAAATCTAACAGGAACATTATTCTATGTCGAAGTAGAGAATGATGCGAAGATTGAAGATCTAAGAAGAGAAATTGAAGCACAAATGAAACTCCCTTGTGACCGTTTGATCATTATTGTTGACGATGTTTGTTGGCCGTTGATTACGAAAGATGATGAAAAGGAATCTCTTGTAGATTTTGGGATCCAAGATGGGTCACATGTTTATATTTTCTTTGGTCCTCTTGATGATGAATCTACCAAACATTTTGTGTTTAGTTTGTCTGATTTTCTTGGTTAAAAACGCTCATTATAAATTATACTTGTATCACCATTGGGGATCTAATTTTGTAACCCCTTTCATTTCTCATTAGTTACAATTTTCTTTATAAACTCTTTTATCTTTAATGCTCTTAATTTTAGAATTAGAATGTTCATGTACAAATCTAGCAGCTAAAATCAGTAATCTTACTTCTATAAGGTAAACCGCAAAACATGATTAATCTCACTTCTCTAATTCATCCACTAGTATAAGCTGTGTTATACAAAACACATCCATGTATTTCAAAATTAGATTTCTAAATGCCAAGTTGTAAAACTCAAAGTTTAGCAACTATATTGCCAATTTGAGAATTTGCAATATCTAGTTATTTCGATTTAAGTCAAAGTCCAATCCATTTAACATATCAATAGTGGTGTTCGCGATGCGATTTGGGCGGTTTTAACGTAAAAAATCATCCGAACCGCAAGAGAAAAAAGTGTGCGGTTAAATTTGATTCGCTTGACTTTTAGTAATAAAATCGAACAAAACCAAACCAAACCAATGCAATTTGGGTTGGTTTGGTTGGTTCGTCTTTTTTATTTTTAAAATTATTGAGCATACTGTTTACAGTGATTTCCGGTAAACAACCGCTAGTCTTCCAAACTATAAAATATACTTTGGTTACTCGCAGGATCGACTAGATTGATCCTAGGACATAGTCAATCAATTGTCTTTTGATATAACTTGGTTCATATTTGTTGGTTCTTGCTTCGAAAACTTGTTTGTGATGTGATAAAATGACTACTCATGTGAAACAAAACTTGTTATACACGTTAATATACCTTTGACAAAGAAACATAGAAAGCGTGTAAATTGCAGAAATATAAAGTGCAAGAATATAACGTGCAAGAATATTTAAATGCAGAAATGTAAAATGCTTCGAATGAAAGTTAAACAAAAGATAAAGGAATTGAAAAGATACTTGAATAAAGAAAGATACAAAAGTATTTAAAATGGTGTTGGTGTCATACGTACATTTCTCAGCGAAAACTCGTTCTTTTAACACTTGGTACTTGAGTAATTTGTGAGTGATTTGTACAAAATGAACACCCGGAATCCTAACATTAAGACCCTTATTTATACTAATTTCGACCCTAACGGTCCTACACTAATATGATGCCACGTTGCTCACATGCATACGCTTCGAATCCCTGGGATGCCATCTGTCCTTGTTCGGTTACACAGACTATTTCGAAATTCAAATCCTCCCGCCTGAATCCTCTTTCGATACGTGGAAACGTGATCAAAACCGAGAATGCTACGAAAACGCGCCAAGCTTCAGTACTCTTTGTGTTTCGTAAAAAACACTTAAGTCTTAGAGACAATTTATTTCGAACTAGCTTCAATCTTCATCATCTTCACTTCAACTTAAACAACATCCTCGAAACATGGCCATCAGTAGCCATTTTAGTCTCAGAAATGGTCATCAGTAACCATCCTTCTTCGAACTCTAACTCTTCAAAGAATATTTTCTTCCAACGAAATCTCCAGCTAACAAATTGCCCCCAATAAATGCCTGTTTCGATGGAACGAGAGAAATAGGCGTTTCTTGTCATGATGAGATTTTGTTTTACTCATTTTTTAGAGTTCCAAGATACTTAATTACCGTCATAATTATTTATGACTCATCTCTCAAAACGTCTTGTCATTTTCAAAGACGTCTCTTCAAAATGTATATTCCCACGTTTTGTCATTACTTGTGATCATTGCTCTTATGTACTAGGAGTAAGCTAACAACTGTTCGACCGCCGTTGGATTAAATCACCTCTTGCCGCGTGTCTTTTGACCTTTATTCAAAAGATTTGAAAAGGATTTTACTAAACCTTTAAATACTTAACCCTTTGCCTTCACATAACTTCACCTTTCATCTTTCTGCAACCATCTTAGAAAAAAGAAATCTTCTTTGATTTAACCTAATTTCTTGAAGCAAATACATCCATGGCGTCTTCTTCAAACACTCTTCAACCTGTTCAAAAGATTCAACATCCTACACAGATTGGAAACCAACAACGTATTCCAGACCCAAATGCAGCAAAAATCCGTGCTATCTACGCTTCTCAGGTAATTATTCCCTTTGAACTTTCTGGGAAAACTCACGCCTTCATGGGTCCTTTACCTGGAGGAAATAACCCTTCTCTAAGTAAGTTTTTTCCTCCTTATTATAAAACTAGGCCATTGCTCAGTAAGAACCAAATAGATGAAGAGGGTAACCCAATCTCAGCCAAAAATACCCAGGTAGATGATGATTCGGCCGAAACAAATGTAGCTCTAGAGAAAATTAGGTTAAATTATGCAACCAACTTCCTAAAAGTCTTCAGGTCAATCCCTTTAGCGAAGGATCCTGACCTATATTACGCTTGGCTGGATAAAGTAGAAAGCCAAAAGGCTTCATTTTGGAAGGAACTAGGGATTTATGATCTAATTCAACTATCCAAAACGGGCTTAGAATATAATCAAACCATGTTAGTAGCATCAGTATATTTTTGGGATGCGTCTCATAACACCTTCCATCTTCCTTGTGGAATGATCACCCCTACCCTCTTCGATATAGCCGCTATCACAGGGCTTCGACCAAATGGGAAAGTTTTTAATCCCAACTTCATGGATACTGATACCATCCAAATCAATGAAGTGAAAGTCACCTATACTGCTTTTATCCAGAGGTATCATGTCAAAACATCTACTGAAGTTACAGACGAAGAACACATTGCGTTTCTAGCACTCTGGCTTTCAAGGTGTGTTTTTTGCTCCAGGTCTATCCAGGTGGCAAAAAGGTATCTTTGTATGGCTAACCAGATAAATGCTGGTAAAAAGTTAAACTTAAGCTAGTTAATTCTAGGATTCCTTTATGAGAGTCTTGGCGAAGCAGCAAATCTTATCAAGAATTATACGATAGGATCTCTCCTCTTCGCTGGACCCTTCTGGTTATTGCAATTATGGCTTAATGCCACTTTCGAAGCACACCCTCCATATAAAGGTAGTGTTGATGAAGAAGACACGGCAATCAAGAACCGAACAGTCGAAGGGACTAGGTTGGCTTACCTAACTCCTAAAGAAGAATCAGGGAAGCTTCATGAGATTTTCCCAGCATACATAATGATGTTTGCTAAATGTTACCAGTTCAAACCTTCTATGGCTCCATTTGTAGAGAGTAAAGTAGGTCCTGAATGGTTCACCTGAGAATTCCCAGCAACTACTCCAGATCAACAAGCTGAATCTATGGTTATCTGGGAGGCTTTTATGACGCCTAAACTGTTGTATCATCGGTTACGATTTCCCAAGAGCCATTGATGCCTCCTTTGTTACCAACCAAATCTTGTTTCGAGACAATTTGGGTTGGTTCAACTTAAGCCAAAATGCATGTATGATAAGAGAAATCACATGTGGCTACACACTTCGCACTTAGCTGAAGACGAATATGCATCAAAGATCTCAAAATATGTTGGCATTACCACTCTCTCTCCCATCTCTTTCGAACCCACATTTTACTCTACCATAGATTTCCATCAATGGTGGACATATTATTATACCATGCAAATCTTCGATGCTGAGAGCCTTACTCAAGAACTAACTGAAGCTTTTGCTGATGTGCAGGCGAGATTCAAAAAAGGTACTTTGACTCACATTAAAGAAATTCAAGCCTTTCAAAAATTCTTTGAAACTATCTACAGGCCTGATGATCTTAGTCGGACCGTTCATGAAGCTGCGGTCACTTTACGTGAAAAATTTTCTGCTAAACTGGATAAGCTGAAATTGCCCACAATTTGAATATTCTCAGGGTTCGAAGCCTCCAACACCTTCGAAACGAAAGGTTTCCAATACCAGCGCTTCAGACGATGAAGATAAATCTCCTCCTAGTACCAGACAAGCTGCGAAGAAACGAAAAAAGATCACCGTTTGTTTATCCAAAGAAAAGGAATCTGGGACTTCAAGGCTTGCTTCATCGAGTGATAAGGTATCTTCGGATGTATCACCTGCAAAAGCTGCTAGTACTATTCCAGTTGTGGAAAGTCATAACTCAAGTCCCGATAACGCCCCAACCAAGGTATTGAATCTCATACTATAACGATTTTTAATATTCGACTTCAATTGTTAAGTATACGTTTTACCTTGTATATACAGGACGACGTAGGCACAACTACTTCTGATCTTAACACTTCGAACCTCAGCATTGATCTTGGCAACCTTCAAGGTATGCATTTGTCTCTTCGATTGACAAAAAACTCTTTGATGGCTTCATGTCCTAACAAACTTTGATTTACGTAACAGGTATCCCTCAACGTAAATCTCCTGCCCTTTCCGAAATCCTTGAAGATGTTCAACCTATCGCGACCATCGTCTCACCTGTGCGCGTTGAGGAAAGTCATTCGAATGACGCTTCTCCAATTACCCATCGAGATGAAGACATGGAAGAGAACCCTCAACATTCAAATAGCGGCAATATAGTTGACCAACCAATTGGGAGTGAAGACACTATCTATGAACATGAAGATGCAGACGAAACTTCTAATTTGCCTCCACCAGGCAATAATGAAACTTCGACCTTCGGGAATATAGTTACTCCTATGGCTACTTCGAAGCAGACCACTGCAGTGTTCACTCCTACAGAACTGGAGCAACTCAAAAATACTAATCCCGTAAGCTTTCTCAAGGCTATGATGAATGCTAAGGGTGTTTCGCCTATCAGGCTCGAGCCTTCTTCGACTGTTTTGGCGGATGGTGGTAAGGAGAATGATATTCCAAAACTCCTTCGTCAGATAAAGGAAAAGCTCTTTGAGACCAATCTTATTGAAACTCTGCGCAAGGATTCCACCAGCTGTTTTGGTTTGATCAATCTTTTGAAGAAGGTGGATTTACTCCAGGTTTCGGACGAAGTCTCCGAAGTGATTGTCTCGCTAAGTTCTCTTTTGGATCAGCTTCAAGCTGATAATCTCCGCAAGCGAGATGTTGATGAAAAACTCAAGGCGAAAATGATTTCTCACAGTTATTCGTGGAAGGCTGCAAATGACGCAACAGATAAGGCTAACGCCCTTGAGCTCGAGCACACAAAGCGTCAAGAAGAATATAAAACTTGTGAAACAAACATCAAATCCTGGGAGCAAAAAATTAAATGCCTCGAAGAGAAGATAAGCAACGCCAAGTCCCATCAAGAAGAGATCAAACAATCTCAGCAGCATGAGTTGAATGAAGTGGCGCAGTCAGGAATTCAACATCTCAAGATGGTACAGAAGTTAGTGCCAGAGATCGAAGAACTGAACAAACAACAAGCACTAATCGAACGTCGTATGACGTTGTGGGCCTCTCAATATGCCAATATGAAGGATAGTCTTCCTAAGGAATTTTACTAATTGTTCCAATCTTTGTAACATCTTTTGCGCTTCGTACTTTGTCTTATTTTTGTAATCAAAACTAGCCCAGGAATACATGCACACTTTTCTTTCCAATTATCTATATATTATATTTTGCAACTGTCACAAATAATATTTTAACAATTCTTAAATTGTCAAAAATTTATTTTCCAACTATCATAATGACCTCGATAGTGTATCTATGTGGCATGATTACTCCTCGCAGCCTCTTTAAGCCTAGACTTGACGTTTCTACTCCCTTAGCCGTAACCATCATTAAATGATGACATCACTTTTCAAAACGTCTACTTGGGACGTGCGTGTATCAGTTTCTAAAATGATTACACTTCAACTTCCAAGGCGGGAAACGGCGGAATCCATAACTTCTCTTGGGGAAACCAAATGCGGTCCAATCAAAACTTAAAAAATAACCTCTCTTTTATGGCCAACATCCTCTATATAAGCCTTAGTATTCTGCTCATTTCTTCATCCTCTTACCATACTCTTATCAAAATTTTCTCTCCTCCTCTTGTACTCCTTTAAATACAGAGTTTGAAGAATTTCTCTTTTGTACTCCCTCATTCGAAATGACACCTTTAACTTACACTACCATCAGGTCCTCTATCAAAAAGGAATTCAAACTCTCTGTGGAAGAGTTCGATGAGAACCACATAAATGTTGACGCACTCTTTGCTAACCAACAACTACAGTTTTACCAGGGAATCCTGGAGGGGTCTGTTTATTCAAACATGTTGGCAGACTTCTGGATGTTTGCGTCCCTCCGCATAGATCCAGAAGGAAGAACCACCATTGTGTCTAAGGTTCGAAGAGCCTCTATTACCATTACTCCCTCAACTATCTCTGAACTGCTGAGATGCGATAATCTTGGAGAAACGATTGATGATAACTCCTTTAACATGACCACCTCTGATGTCTTGAGGGCCCTTATGGCTAATGATCCTTTTAGTGCCAAGATCATTAGGATATGGCATCAACTTTTAGTGGGCAACTTTCACCCACGAAACCAGGACCAAGACAACATCATGATGGAAGATCTGGAGTTCATACTCTGTGCTCTTCGGGGAAGGAAAATCAACTTTCCATTGCTGATCTTCAAACAGCTTGTCGAAGCTATTGCTATTGCTGCCTCTCGTCAAGGCGTAGCGACATGCCTTCCTTATGGAAGGTTGCTGTCCTCTATGTTTATCAAAAAGGGTATAGTGAGAAGAATGCGCATGGAAGGATCTCTAGATCTTTTTGAAGCAGAAAGCTTGCCCCTGCTTTCCTTGGAAGGTTTAGAGCAAAGGATCAACTAAAGGGTGCGTTGTTTGAGGCTTTGTTGGAGGCGTTATAGGTCTTAGTTTTATAGTTTATAATTTTGAACGCTCCTTTTGATAGCTTCTAGTGTGCCTCTATTTTTGTAGCCTTGGTTATGCATACAAGCACAATCTTCCAAAATGAATGTACTCTTCTAATCGTAATGAAATATATTTTGACATTGCCCTGTCTTCTTAGTTTATTTACTATATATCTCACTTAGATACGAAGCCATTTTGGTATTTGTTCTACCATTTTGGCCTACGACACACACTTTAAATATCTACGTTTTTGCAATTTTTACTTCGTGCATGATTGGTTTGTATCTTTTCAGATACTTCCCATTCACTCTTAAAATCCTGCGATCTTCTGCCAACTCTTCTATCTCATATGCATTATTTGAGAATATTTTTAAGATTCGAAAGGGTCCTTCCTAATGTGGGGACCATTTGCCTAAAGCATGATTCGTTCGCTCTATAGGCAAAATAACTTTCCAAACTAAGTCATTATTGATAAATGTTTTACCTTTCACCTTTTTGTTGTATGCTCTGGACACCCTTTGTTTTTGTCTTTTTATCATTTCCAACGCTCGAAGTCTGTCTTCGTCCAGATCAACCAATTCGTTCATCATCAATTCCCAATACATGTTTGGGGGAATTTCTGCTTGTCTTTCGATCCGGACTGATTGCAAGTATATCTCAACTGGGAGTACTGCATCGTGTCCGAACGTCAATTGGAAAGGTGTATTGTTTGTAGCTTCTTTTGGTGACGTTTGACAAGCCCAGAGTGCTTGGTCCAAAGTTTTATGCCAATTCTTCGGTTTCTTCCCTACATGATTCTTTATGAGACCAATTATTACCTTATTGGCTGCTTCGACTTGTCCATTCGCTTGAGCATAATAAGGTGTAGAAGTAAATAACTTGAACCCCATTTCTTTGGCGAATTCTTGCATCTTTCGACCAGTAAACACTAATCCCTAATCTGTGGTTATACTTTCTGGGATTCCGAATCTGTATATAATGTGTCTTTGAATAAACTCAATCACAGCCTCCTGATCCACATTTGCAAGTGGTATCGCTTCAACCCATTTTGTGAAGTAGTCTATTCCAACTAAAATATATTTTTGACCTTTGGAGGATGTAGGGCGTATTTCTCCAATTAAGTCTAATGCCCAACCTCTAAAAGGCCATGGTTTTATTATTGAACTTAATTCGTTTGCAGGAGCATGTTGAATACTTGCGTGTTCTTGACATTCTTGACACCCTTTTGCAAACTCTATGCAATCTTTTAACATAGAGGGCCAACACATTCCATATCGAAACAAAAGTCATTTCATTTTGTGCCCCGCTTGGTGTGCACCACATGCTCCACTATGTACATTCGAGAGAGCCAAATATGCTTCAGCTTCGCCCAGACATTTTAGCAAAACTGCTTCAGGGGTTTTCTTAAACAATTCATTTCCCATCAAGAAGTATGATAAGGCTCGATACTTTACCTTTCTATCTGTATCTGTCAAAGGGTGTTTTAAGTAGTTCACAATTGGACTCTTCCAATCTGTATATGCTAAGGAGTCTATATTTAAAACCTCAAACTCCTCTTTGTTAGCGAAACCTAATTGTGAGTTCTCCAGATCACTTGGAGAAGCTTCGTGGCCATTGCTTTGCCTCTTACTTCGATCAGTTCTTCTAGTTTTTCCTTTGATACCCTGTATCTTGAGGCTAATTGTGCCAATTCATTCGCTTCTTGATTATTCATCCTTGAGACGTGTTTTAACTCCACATACTCGAATTTTTTAAGCAGCCTATTTGATATGACAAAATACATGATCAAATTCTCTTTGATACATTTGTATTCCTTCGTCAGTCGCTTAATCACTAGTTCCGAGTCTCCTTTAATTTCAACTCTGGTTGCCCCCAATTCTAACAAAGCTTCAAGTCCAGCGATCAGTGCTTCGTACTCAGCTTCGTTGTTAGAGCATAAGGGACCTTCAATCTTGTACTTGAGCTTTGTTGGAATTCCATCAGGAGAAATTATTAGTATCCCAACGCCGCTTCCTTCTTTATGCGTTGAACCATCGAAATATAACTTCCAAGGCTTCAATTCTACATATTGTTGAGGGTTCTCAACCACTGCATGGTCAACAATGAAGTATGACACGATTTGTCCCTTCATTGCCTTAAGGGGTTGAAAGATTAAAAAGTACTCAGTAAGGGCCAAAGCCCATTTGCCAATTCGACTATGCAATATTGGTTTAGATAGCATATGTTTAATAACATCAAAATGATATGAAACATAAACATCAACTGGCTTTATATAATACTTGAGTTTAATACAAGAGAAATATAAACAAAGGCAGAGTTTTTCTATTGCACTTTACCTAGTCTCTGCATCATTGAGTACTCTACTTAAGTAATAAATGGCTCTTTCGATGCCATTGTCATCTTCTTGAGCTAACATGCTACCTATTGTATTATCTGAAGCTGAGATATACAGGCGCATGTGCTTCTTCCCATTTGGGGGAGACAATATTGGTGGATGCATCAAATATTGCTTGATTTTTTCAAAAGCTTCTTGATGTTCAGCATGCCATTCGAACCTTCCTTGCTTCAGTCGAAGTAAGGGGGAAAAAGCTTGCGTGCGTCCACTCAAGTTAGAGATAAATCTTCTTAAGAAGTTTATCTTTCCTAGTAAAGATTGAAGTTCTTTCTTCGTGGATGGAGGCTTTGTCTCCATAATAGCCTTCGTTTTATTCTGATTAATTTCTATTCCCTTTTTGTGGACTACGAAGCCCAGGAAATCTCCAGCCTGCACAAAGAAAGCATATTTAAGGGGATTCATCTTTAAGCCATGTTTTCTCATTCTTTCGAATGATTGGCTCATATGGTCCAAATGACTGTGATCTGAAACAGATTTTACAACAATGTCATCTATGTACACTTGCATGAAAGTTTCTATAAAATCATGAAATATAGAATTCATTGCTCTTTGATAAGTTGCCCCAGCGTTTTTCAGACCAAAAGGCATCACAACCCATTCGTAGGTGCCTATTGCCCCTGGGCAACGAAAAGCTGTTTTGGGAACATCTTCTTCTGCGATGAAGATCTGGTTATACCCAGGATATCCATCCAACATACTTAAATATTCAAAGCCTGCGGCTGAATCTACTAGCATTTCTGCCACAGGCATGGGATATTCATCCTTAGGAGTTGCTGCATTTAGATCACGAAAATCTATGCATACTCTTAATGAACCGTTCTTTTTAATAACAGGCACAATATTAGCAATCCATTCAACATACCTTGTAGTTCTGATGAACTTGCAACGGAGAAGTCTTTCGACCTCTGCTTTGATCTTCGAGAGAATCTCTAGTGCGAACCTCCTAGGAGTTTGCTTGATGGGCTTCTTCCCTTCCTTTATAGGCAGCTTTAATTCGACCAGATCTCTCCCTAAACCAGGCATCTCATCATAGTCCTAGGCGAAACAATCTTTATTTTCTTTTAGTAACATAACAACTCTTGACTTTAGGGCTGGATCCAACTTTACACTAATGTATGTCACCCTCTTTTGAATTTCATCTCCAAGATTTATTTCTTCGAGTGGATCTTGGGCTAACATCTTCACATTTGGTGCCATTGGATCTTTCTCGAACCCCAACGGTTCTTCATCATAAATTGCATCTAATCTTTGGCTTGCTTCTTCGCCTGAAACCTGTTCGTCGTATATTTCCTTGTCAGGAGGTTGTGGGATAAGCTGGACCTCCGGACCTGATATGGCTTCGACAGCCATTTTTGCTAATTCGGTCTCGAGAGCCGCTTTTCTTTTATTCTCGGCTATATAAGCCGAAATCTTTTTGAAAAAAGATGACTCAAGCATAATTATCGTCCTCGTCCCATCCAGTTGGCCGTCTCGTTGGTAATGCTTCGACAGGTTCTGTGTATTCTGGCCCGTCCATTATTTTTCTATTCCACTGGAATCCATTTGGGTGCAAAGATAGATAGTACATTGCATTTTTATTTGGGGCGTAAACATCTTCTGCTGCATTACATGGCCCTATATTGGCTAAGTTCCTGTCAAAATTAGTTTTGTTGACTTGGTTAACTTCAGCCATGTAATAACTCTGATCCCCTTCTATATTTTCTACTATGCCATCTTCTCTCCAAATAGTTAGCCTCTGGTGCATTGTTGAAGGCACTGCAGCTACTCCATGGATCCATTCTCTTCCCAACAACAAATTATAGTTGGCTTTTGCTGATATGACCATGAACATTGTGGGCCGTGTGACTGAACCTACCGTTAAGTCCACTTGGATTACTCCCAGAGTATGTCCTACTTTGCCTTCGTAATTGGACAAAACCATATTATGAGGCCTTATGTCGGTATCGAACATACCAATCCTTTTCAGCATGTATTGAGGCATGAGATTCATTGCTGCTCCTCCATCAACCAGGACTTTGTTGATTCCCACGTTTTCAATTTTAGCTCTTATATAAAGAGGTTTTAAGTGGTTTCTCATACCTTGGTCTGGTCTTTCGAAAAACGCATTTTGTTCTTCGATCGCTCCATTGTTCAGCACATAATAACACACAGGTCTGTGTTTGGCCATTTCTTCTGTGTCAGCTTCTTCGCAATCTTCGACCTCCGTCTCTTGATAAAATTCGTGAGGAAGCACCGACACCACATTGCAGTTAAAGTTTATGGATGAAACTCCGTCTGAGTCGAAGCCATTAGTTAATCTGTCATCCTCTTTCCAAGGACTAGGCTGCATTTTTTCTTCTTCTTTCTCGTTATCAGAACTGAACAACTTGCGTTCCACCGGAGGTTTGCTTGTCCTTTCCCCCTGCATTGGGATTTTGTTGCTTCTAGATTCTCCAACCTCCTTTGGTTTATATTCTTTCTGGGCCTTCTTAATCTCTGGTGTCTTCTCCATTGGGATCTAGACATAGGATTTTTGCCCTTGTAATTCTCCAACATGTACATCTCTCGATTTGAGGTATGGAATTGCTTCCTATAAGCCATTGCAGTTCTTCCCCCTTGGTCCCAACTTCGCCATTTGTTATTTCTTGCACCAGCTTGCATCCACCTATCCCTGGGTATGTCTGTAGGGATTTTGAATGTAACTCTTCGAGCTCTAGGATGGGGACTGTCAGGCCTCTTCGATGGTGTGCGGTTGTCGAACACATACATGTTGGGACGGAGTCCCTGAGTCTCTCGACCCATGTAGAATAACACCCTTTCGAATGATCGTGCTAATAGTTCGTCATAGACTGCTCCACATCTGGGACACAATACAATTTCAGTGTTTTCTTTGTGACATCTGACCAAGAAACTTACTAAGCTTTCTTCTGTCCTTGGATACACCTTCAGCATCAGGTTTCCTCCTCTCCAGGGTTTGTTCCATTCTTTCTCGTAAGGCCCTCTCAAAGTTAGCTTGGACCCTTCGATTCAACATAATCGAGCACCTTGGGCACATTAGCATTTTTCCAGCATTTTTCTCATGACACTTCCAGAGATAATCTTTCAAATTCTCCCCTCTCGGTGGAATTTCAATGTTTCCTTTCTCCCTTATCAGCCATTTTTCTAGTTCTTCTATTTCAAATAACGGCCGCCTAACATTGACCATGTTAACAACTGCCGGAGGAGCTTTAGAAATCTGTATCTGCTGAAGTTCCGCCCTGAGGTCTTCAGTGGCCTCGCTAGTTTTCTCCTTCAGATCTTCAGTGATCTCTGCATCGAAGGATTCTTCAACATCAGTATTGAAGACTGTATTGTCATTTAGGCTTTCAGTAGCCTGATTTCCAGTTGAAATCATCTCCTCTTCAGCCATGTCACCCTCAGACACATCCACCATATTGATGTCAACTGGTTCAGCGTAATTGGTGTCAGCGAGGTTCAAAGGATCAGCATCAACTTTCATGGGATTCTTTGTCTTATTTGCGAACTTCAAACGTCCGTCCTTGATAGCATTCTGGATTAGATCCCTGAAAAGAAAGCATTTTGAGGTTTTATGGCCTAAGAAACCATGATATTTACAAAAACCTCATTTCTTCCGTTGCTCCAATGGAGGAACTTTGGAATTGGGAGGCACTATCATTTGGCCATCTTTTACTAATAAATCAAATATTTCGTCGCATTTAGTGACATCAAAAGTGTAATTTTTCTTTGGGAACTTATCACTTTTGTCATTCTCGACTGGATTTCTTCCATTCGGAGGGGTGAGCAATTTGCAGGAGTAGGGTGGCGCCTCTTTTAATTCGGCTAAGTCTATTTCAACTTCTTTGAAACTGTATGAATCTTCATAGGGTTCGCCTGGTGCATCTCCAGCTTCGATACATGCCACTCTCTCTTTCTTAAAATTCTTGTTTGCTCTAGCCTTTTCAGCCTTTAATCATTCGACTTGTCTAACTCTATCTACCAGTTGAGCCATATCCCTCAGATACTGAGTATCCAGTTTCTTCCTGATTGAATAGTCTAGACCTCCTGCGGCCATTTCGACTAATTCGTGTTCTGGAACCACGGTGAAACACCTTGATTTCGTCAAACGGAACCTGTTCAAATAATCATCTATGGGTTCTGTGAACTTCCTCTTAATGCTAGCCAATTCCTTCAAACTTATCTTGGTCTGACCCATGTAGAATTGCTCATGGAACATCTTTTCCAAATTGGCCCATGCATCTATGGAATTTGGGGGTAAGGTAGTGAACCATGTGAAAGCATTTTTCGTTAATGAACTTGGGAAATACTTAATTCTCAAATCTTCATTGCCTGCTAGATCGCCGGCCTCCGTCAGGTATCGGGCTATATGTTCCACAGTCGATTCACTAGTATCTCCCGAGAATTTCGTAAACTTGGGTACTTTAGTACCTCTTGGCAATTTCGCTTGCATAATATATTCGGCTATAGGGTAAGTGTAATTTGGACGTCGAAATCCAGTGCTAAGACCATTATTAGCCATTATTCTTTCTATCATGGCAGTGAGATTGTTTTCTGTTGCCAAATTGTCTCTCCTAACCCTATGTACAACTTCATCAGGATGTTCGTCTCTTCCCACTACAACTACTCTAGGTTGTTGTTGGGGAACTTCTTGTTGGCCAACGTTGGTCGCTTGAATTTGATTTTCTAAATCTACAACTTGATTTCTTTCGACTGGTGTCTGCCTAGGTGGCGGGACTGCATTTCGAATTGGTTCTAGGACTGGGTCCCCTTCTCGATAGGTTAATTGGTTGTTTTTTCGCCTATTTTGAGGGACTCCTAAGAAATCTGCCATTCGTCCTATTTGTGAAGATATTTTTTGATATGTTTCTACATTATCCTGGTTAGTCCTGGCAATGTTTGTTGCTAATGGATTAAAGATTGACCCCAATTCTCTAGCAAGGACACCTAACATATCATGGTTACTTGCATCCATTTCCTGTCTAAATGCCGCTTGACTATTGGTATTTAAGGGAGGTATTTGGGCAGAAAAGCCTGTGTTTTGTGCGCTTCGACCTATCGAACCGACATTAGGCGAAAACACCGTTGGGTTAGGTGTAGTGTATGTGGATCCTGCCCCTCGTAATCCTGCCATGTATGAATACGGCATTCCATATGGGTTGTTAGGTCTCCAACGTTCTAAAGCAGATGAGGATGGTCCTGGGGTATATAATTGAATTGCAGCATTTGTCGAGAAAGTTGGTATCTCGCTTGTGCCTGTAATTTGAGGCACGGTAGTCGAACTCGAGACTGGGACAGTACCTGTTGGCCCTGATGTATTTTCGGGAATAGCCTGGGAACTACCTATGGCTGCAGATCCTGTCGACCCTGGTATATCCTGCGCTCCTTGAGTAGAAGTCGAAATGTGCGTAAAATTTGCCGCTACTGTTCCTGACCCCTGTGGGGGATCTTGATCTCCCCCTCCACTGGCCACATTGACCATTTTCTTGTTGTACCTTCATTTAGGAATCGATGGTGCACTGCTGGTTAATTTACCGTTCCTAAGGTTCATACAAGGTCTTGATATTTTCTAGACAAAACAAAACAACAAATTAATGACAATCTGGTTGACACTGTCCCACTGGGCGTGCCAATTTGTTTACGGTGATTTCCGGTAAACAACCGCTAGTCTTCCAAACTATAAAATATACTTTGGTTACTCGCAGGATCGACTAGATTGATCCTAGGACATAGTCAATCAATTGTCTTTTGATATAACTTGGTTCATATTTGTTGGTTCTTGCTTCGAAAACTTGTTTGTGATGTGATCAGATGACTACTCATGTGAAACAAAACTTGTTATACACGTTAATATAACTTCGACAAAGAAACATAGAAAGCGTGTAAATTGCAGAAATATAAAGTGCAAGAATATAACGTGCAAGAATGTTTAAATGCAGAAATGTAAAATGCTTCGAATGAAAGTTAAACAAAATATAAAGGAATTGAAAAGATTCTTGAATAAAGAAAGATACAAAAGTATTTAAAATGGTGTTGGTGTCATAGGTACATTTCTCAGCAAAAACTCATTCTCTTAACACTTGGTACTTGAGTAATTTATGAGTGATTTGTACAAAATGAACACCCGGAATCCTAACATTAAGACCCTTATTTATACTAATTTCGACCCTAACGGTCCTACACTAATATGATGCCACGTTGCTCACATGCATACGCTTCGAATCCCTGGGATGCCATCTGTCCTTGTTCGGTTACACAGACTATTTCGAAATTCAAATCCTCCCGCCTGAATCCTCTTTCGATAAGTGGCAACGTGATCAAAACCGAGACTGCTACGAAAACGCGCCAAGCTTCAGTACTCTTTGTGTTTCGTAAAAAACGCTTAAGTCTTAGAGACAATTTATTTCGAACTAGCTTCAATCTTCATCATCTTCACTTCAACTTAAACAACATCCTCGAAACATGGCCATCAGTAGCCATTTTAATCTCATAAATGGTCATCAGTAACCGTTAGGTGAGATTTGAGAAGAGTTAAATTAAAAGCTTTAGTGTGAGGAAGAGAAAATCATCCGTAATCGTAAGACTAAGGCATAATAGGTTTGATTTTGGGTTGGATGTGGGTTAAGTGAATGTTGGTTGTAACGTAATGCGGTTTGGCTAGGTTTGGTTCGGTTTGTAAATTACAAACCGCAAACCGAAGCAAACCGCACAGTTTTGTTAAAAAATGACCCAAACACATCCAAACCAAATGCAATTTTTTGCAATTTCGGTTTGGTTCAGTTCGATTTTGTATTGGGCCGGTTTGATTTTGAACACCCTTACATAACAACATTAGACACAGGGGCATCAATCCATATATCCAGCTCGTCAAATCTAGCCAATGGTCTTTCGAGCACTTGATAGTATTGGAACAATTAGAGTTTTTAAGGAAGATGAGAGAAGAAGAGCGAAAAAAAGAAATTGAATTGTAAAATTGGAATTTGTATGCAGTAAGTTGTTGTTATTTACATCATGCAATGTCTTTATATAGGCAACTAAAGTACAGGCCTAAAACAAGCAAAATACAAAATTCAAAACACTAAGTACATAATGCAACTATATTAAATGCAACTTCTTCGACATAATATTTCGAAACGGTCGAATACTATCTTGCATACAAAACATGGAATTATAGCTTTTTCACACACCTCTTAATTCTTTTTTTCAAGGCTTTTCATCCCAATGCTTCTCTTCAACTCATTGAACCAAACTTTCCTCAGAGGTTTGGTGAGTATATCAGCAAGTTACCATTCTGTCTTCCAATCATCAAGTTCATGCTTTCATTTGTTTACTTGATTCTTGAGAAAATGGTACCTCTTCCCTGTGCTTACTTCAACAATGATACATAGGATGATTGGCTAGGTCGATAGTTGGCTTGTTGTCGACACATAACTTCATTTTCCCAATGTTCTAGATATTTAACTCTTCTAGCAACATCTTTATCCATGTTGCTTGACATCCTGCATACGACGCAGCTACTTACTGAGCTTTAAATGATGACAAACCCATAATGCTTTGCTTCCTCGATCTCCAAGAGATTGGAGTGCCTTCAATCATGAATATATAGCCTGCAATACTCTTCTTCTTATCTTGGTCTCCATATACCTCTGCATATGCATTGTCTTCTTCTGCCTTAGCATCAGCACACCATGGTCAATTGTCTTTTGGATGTATCTCATCACTCTTTTCACTACTATGAGATGACATTCTTGGGGTTTCTCCATAAATCTTCTCAACATTCGGACACTTTGACAAATATCTGGTCTGGTAATTCAAAGATACCTCAAGGATCCAATGATTTGTTTGTACATTGTTGTACTTACAAACTCGTCATTTGTATCCTTCTTCAAATTTTCTACAATTTCTAATGGTGTGGCAGCTTTTGAAGGATATAAAAACACTTAGAAAGGGGGGGGGGGGGGGTTGAATAAGTGTGACTTTAAAAACTCTTAAGACAAAAATAATGAACACAATATTTTTATCCTGGTTCGTTGTTAATGAAACTACTCCAGTCCACCCCCTTAGAGTGAATTACCTCGACTGAGGATTTAATCCACTAATCAATCTTTATTACGATGGTTATCCACTTAGAAACACTCTAAGTCTTCTAGAGTATCTGATCACACCTTGATCACTCTAGGAAATCAACACTTAGAAACTTCTAAGTCTTCTAGAGTCTATTGATCATAACTTGATCACTCTAGGAACCTTTTACAAATTAATGTAAAAATAAATGTTTATAAGAGTATTCAAATGCTTCTTAAAAAGCTATAATCACAACTGTGATATTTCTCTTATGTTCTAAGCTTAATTCTCATTAAGATATTACAATGAAAGTGAGGTTGAAGATGAAGTTCGTTTGAAATTATTTCAGCAGTGTTTCAGTTCGTTTGCAAGAATTGTTGTGATAGCTTATGATTAGAACTTCATATATATAGGCATTTGGAGAAGATGACCGTTGAAGTGCATTTAATGCGTTGCGTGACTAGTCAGCTTTGCATTTAATGTTTTCACTGTTTTGTCAACTACCTCGAGCCATGCTTTTCTCTGCTTTTACTGACTTTGCCTTTTGTAGCTTCTAACGTTCCTTTTGTCAGTCAGAGATAGACTTCGTAGCCTGTCATCTAGTACTAACTTCTGATCTTTGATTTTGTGAATATAACGTTTGAATAATTAAAATCAGAGTTACAGCTTGGTGCAAAGCATCTTCTTGTCTTCTGACTTTGAAGTGCTTTAGCGTGATACCATAAGAACTTCAGTGCTTTTGCTTCTGATCTCAAGTTCTGCTGATGCTTCATAGACCATGTTCTGATTCTGCTTGACAATCTTCTAATGTCTTGTGAGAGCATGTTCTGATGTTGCAATCCAGAATCTTCTGAGTCAGTGCTTCTTAGTGCTGAATTGTGCATACTCCTTATATATTTCCTGAAATGGAAAATGCATAGGATTAGAGTACCACATTGTCTTATACAAAATTCATATACATTGTTATCATCAAAACAAGAATATTGATCAGTACAAAACATGTTCTAACAATCTCCCCCTTTTTGATGATGACAAAAACATATATAATTGATATGAATTTGCAATCAGAATATCAGATGACAAAAGACAATTACACAGATATAGCATAAGCATATAATCAGAGTGTGTGAATTTGTCTCCCCCTGAGATTAGCAATCTCCCACTGAAATAAATACTAGAAGAGTTTATAAATAAAAGACTTCCCTGAGTATTTTTCATTTCAGTAGAGACTTTCACTTCGCCTAGAACTTTAGAAAATTCAGAGCTTCTACTTCTTGCTTCCATAGGACAGCTTCAGAACTTTGAATTTCTTCTCAGTTGTCATAGCATGCTTGATTGAATGAGAACATTCTTGAATGTTTCAGAGCATCATCAGAGCATCTTTACATCCTGAAATGATTCAGAACATACTAGACTAACATTATCAGAACATGAATTTATCAGAGTCATAATGTGAATGTATCGGAACATTGTTAATAACTATCATGTATCAGAGTATCTTATCATGTATCAGAGCATTCTTAATGAATAACATGTATCAGAGCAATAACATGTATCAAAGCATTTAAGAATAGCCTGTATCAGAGCAATTGAGATGAAGAAAATGTATCATAGCATAGTCAAGAAAATGTGTCAGAGCATATTCTCAACCGAGAACATCAGAGCATTCTTCGAATGACTATCATAACATTCTTCTTCTTGCTTCTGATCTTGAAGCTTCACAGCACTAAGCTTGCTTCAATTTTCCAAGAGCATGCTTCTTTATAGAATTTGCCTTTCCTCATGTATTTGCTTCTTATGTTGAGCTTTTTCAGAATATCTTCATACCTGCATAAATCTCAAAGACATAGAACTTGAAAATAATGTTAGGAATGTTGGGAATTAATCCCAGCAACTGATAGTATAAATCAAATCAATTATCATGTTTCTCCCCCTTTTTGTCATAACATCAAAAAGCATTAAAAAGATTCAGATGATAAAACAACATAAAGTGAAGAAGATAATATTTCATTGATTAAAAAAAATATATCAGTAAGGTACAGAAGGATTAGAAGCAGATGCAAGAAACAAATGCAAGAAACAAGAAGACATCAAAGACTAAGACACACTACGACTAGCCTAGTTTAGAAACTATCTTGGCTAGAAGGTTTTGAATCTCAGCAGTGCTTTTGGTCTGCATCTTCATAAAGGATCTGAATTCATCGTGAGTTTCCTCATGCTTATCCAGACGAGAAGCAAGATCAGCTTGGTTCTGTTGAAGAGTCTTTATGGTATTCACCAGAACAGAAGGTCCAGCAGAAGAAGCATCAAAGCTATTGTCTAGAGCAGTAGAATTCTCAACAGCAGCATCTACCATAAGAACATCAGCTTGAATTGCCTGATGAGGAGGTTGCATAGCAGGATGATTCTCTATGGTTTGTTTCTCAACACCAGCTTCTGCCTCAGAAGCATCATCAGAATAATCAGGAGAAGGGATGTCAGAATCAGAATTCTCTAGAGCCAGAAGAATTTCATCCAGATTCTTTGGAGGTGTAGGAGCAGCAGGTTCTGAATGGTATTCAACTTCTGGATATACCATATCTGGTGCCTTAGCAGAGGGATTCTCCCTTAACCAGTTGAATAAGAACTCGAAATCTCCAGTCAGAACGTGATAGCTGGGCTTCCACACTACCATAGCCAAAGGATGAACTTCTTCAAGCTCATCAACAGATTCCTTCTCCTCAAGAGATTTCCTGTTTCTTATGGGATAGAAATAGCAATATTCATAATCCCTTAGAAACTCACAAGGGCCAGGAGCTTCTACTTCACATCTCTTCTGAAGCTTCAGAAGGTCAGAGTTGAACTCCCTTCTGAAAGCTTTCCATAGACCTCTTGTAGCAGCATAATCCATCCTGGCATTATGTGCAATCTTCAAGGCCTCTAGTCCTGTCTGCGCCTTTTGTTTCAGAAATTCAAAACTTATACCAACAGATAGTTCAGGGTTAGGGGTTTTGAATTTGGTGGAGGAGGAATCTGGGTACAGAATGAAGTAAGGTTCAGGTTCTCTATCAAGAGAAAGCAGAGACTCAGCTTCATCCTCAGATTCTAGGTTAACAAAAGCAGGGTCAGGACGAGGTTTGGGGGTATAATTGCAGTCTCAGAATAATTGTTCTAAAGAGTCAGAATTGTGAGATTCTGATACGGTAGGGTTGATAGGAACAGATGAAGCAACATGTTAAAAGTTCGCATGAGGAGGAGGTTGAGAGGTGGAGATATTTGTGTGAGTGGGTAAGAGGATTTGAAGGGGTTGAACATCAAGAATGGGTTCAAAATGTGAGTGGTCAGAAGGAATATAGGTTTGAAGGAGGAGGGGTAAGAACTTTGGTGGTTGAAGGTGATTTGGTGGAGGCTTTTTCTGGTTGTATTTCTGGTTGAGATGGTTTGAGAACTTCTGTTGGTACAGATGTTGAATTAACAAGAAGAACAGAACCAGGTTCAGAAATAGACACACCTTTAGCTTTCTTGTGAGATCTCTCAGAATCAGCTTCAAGCCTTTTTCGCTTCTTCTTCTCATGATCAGCCTTCAGCTTACCTAGAGCAATTTCTCTCTTCTTCTCAACTTCCTTCTTCTCTTCTTCTGCCTGTTTTACTTCTTCATTCTTCTTCTGTTCTCCTTCAACAATCTCCTTTTCAACTATCTTCTTCTTGTCTTTCATTTTCTTCTTCTTCTCTACTTCCTTCTCATCACCATTCTCATCATTTTTCCTCTTCTTCTTCTTTTCAACTACCTTCTCATCATTCTTATTTTCTTTTTCAACAGCTTCGGTTGTCTCTTCAGCCACTCTCTCTTCAGTACTCTTCTCCTTACTAATAGAAGGAACATCCTGCTTATGCTTTGTCCTTCTTTCCTTTCTAGAGGCAGCTTCTGGTAGATCTTCTACAATACCATCCTTGGTAGATGGAAGCTTCTTCCTGCTTGTTCTCATCTTATTATCCACAGAACCATCCAGTTTGAGAACATTAAGGTAATGAACCTTAACTTCTGGCAGTTCATTTTGAAAGAACAACTCAAATTCATCAAGAACCAAACCTCTTCTGGTTCTGAGATTTGGATGTGGTTTAGGAGCAGTACCAATGGCTTGAATAAGACCCATTTTCTTCAAAGAAGTAGCATTCAAGACACTTCCATTGATTGTATAAAGATCTTTGACAATTCCAGCATTTTCTAATTCTTTAACCATCTTGGTTTGAACCAGAATGTTGGTGATGATCCTTCCAAAAGGAATAACATTTCCTTTCTTCTTTGATTTGCTTCCATCTCGAGAATCCTTCACAGCATTCCACATGTGATTGAAGATTATGTAGGTAACATCAACCTTCTTATTCGTACCAAGACAATACATGATGTATTGTTGATTGCTGTTGACAAAATCAGAAGAGCTGGTTGATTTTCTGTGGTAGAAACAACCAAGCAGAATCTTCATCCATACTTTGTAGATGTCCTTCAGATCTTTCACTCTATTTGATTTCTTTCCATCAGAAAAGATTTCAGAATACACTGCATCCCAATTTGTTCTTAAGGTTGCTTCAGTCTCACCTTTAGCAGTCCTCAAATCAAACAACATTCTTAAAAGGTTTTCAGTGATTGAGAAGAACCTTCCATGAACAAACGACACTATGGCTTTAGGAATGACAAACGCATGAACCCAGAATTCCTTCACAAGGTCTGGACAAACCGGTCCACAGAATTCAAGGAACAAAGATTGCCATCTTTGAAAAACCATGTTATCCTTGATGTGAATTTGATGTTCTTCCAAATTATCAAAATCCATCATCAGTTCACAGATAACTTCTAATTGATCTCTAGGAACAGAGCACGTGACCACTGGAGTGAGTTCTTGTGCCTGTTCTTGTTGTTGTTGTTGTTGAGACGAAGAACCAGCAACTTGAGATGAAGACGCAGCCATTGAAATCCTACTGACATTCTTTTGTTTTCTTTTAGGGTTTTGGAAGAGAACGAAAAGATTGTAGAAATGCATGCACAAGAGAGAGAATGAATGTGTAAAAGAGAAACTGAGATGATGAGGGCGGTTTAAATAGACACGGATTTGAAAAACAAAATGCAATTAACTTCTAAGAATGAACAGTTACGAAATGCAGAAAATCAATGCAATTAATGTTGAGTGACGTTAGGGCAAAACATGATATTTGAAATGATTTGCACATTTACCTAGGGCGGCGTCTCATCAACTGCACGCATGCTTATCCCTTAGAGTGAACACGTGTTCAACTTCTGGAATAGCTAGTGACAGTTGTTTTGCTTTAAAAGAGGTTCTGAGTCAACTTGGACATATGAAACGTTAGCTATAACTGAATCAGAATATCTAACTGACTAACCATTAGAACTTCTTATAAAAAAAAACTGAGCATTTCAAATCTAGTCCATATATCAGAACTTCTCATCTTCTCATTCTGGGCATAAATCCATACTGATATTCTTCAGAATGAACTTAAACCTATCTTCAGCAAGGGGTTTTGTAAATATATCATCCCATTGATGGTCTGTATCAACAAAGTTTAAAAATAGAACACCCTTCTGAACATAGTCCCTAATGAAATGAAGTTTGATCTCAATATGTTTATCTTTGGAATGTAAAATTGAGTTCTTAGATAAACATATAGCAGAAGTATTATCACAGAAGATAGGAATGTTACTCTCATATATCTGATAATCTTCTAGCTGACTCTTCATCCAGAGCATCTGTGTACTACATCCAGCAGCAGCAACATATTCTGCTTCTGTTGTAGAGAGGGCAATGGTGGCTAGCTTCTTGCTGTACCAGGAGATCAGGTGACTTCCAAGAAATTGACAACTTCTAGAAGTACTTTTCATTTCAACTCTATCTCCAGCGTAATCAGCATCACAGAATCCTACTAAGTTGTATTCTTCAGATCTTCTGTAGACTAAACCAACATTAGTAGTACCTTTCAGATACCTCAGAATTCTCTTAACAGTTGTTAAGTGAGAGTATCTAAGATCTGATTGGAATCTTGCACACAGACATACACTGAATAAAATGTCAGGTCTAGAAGCAGTAAGATATAGAAGAGATCCAATCATACCTCTGTAGATCTTCTGATCTACCTTCTTACTTACCTCATCCTTATCTAGTGTCATACCCCAAATTTGTCCTACCCCTTTTAGTGTTATCTGGATTAGACCTAGGCATTTCACAATCTCATGTACATACTTCCATTAGGTCATCTAACATTCATACATTCATTAATCAAATAACTTTGCATTGGATCAAGGATCTTGGAAGCTATGGTTTTTGTATGGTCGTTCATGATGGACTTCTTTCTTCTAAAGCTACAAGGTTTTTTCTATGAAGATTCATCAAGGACAAGAGGACTATGGTCCTTATGCGCAGTGGCTACAATCGTTAATTTAACTGAGATTCAGTGGTTTTCAGGTTGAGGTGTTCTTATGTGCTCCAATTCTTATCTCCCTTAAGAATTCCTCAAAGAATTGTTGTTATGTCGGATTGAAGTACAATGCATGTCATGGCGTGAGAATTAGACTTGTGGGTTCATTGTGTTCGAGGCGCCACTATGCATAATTGGTTGGTGGTTTGGTTTGAATTGAGGGATTGAGAATGAATTAAGGTCACGATGATTTGAGGATGAATCTGATGATTTAATTGACCTTATTATTCAAATTTTGTGCAAGGGATTTTGTTCATTGAGAATTTAATTCAAGCTAAGATACTGGATACACGATGCAAGAAATGAGGTCGTGGATCGCTTGTGATCGAAGCTTTATCATTTATCTCATTGATTTGTTGATTGGGATGCAAAGGGAATCGTGTTGGAGGTTGAATTCCGGTTTGCTATGCGAAATTTGAAATAGGAATACAATGTCATTTAAGGCTTTTCATTGATTTCATCCGTCAAGTCAAGATAATTCACTCAAAGTTTTATCCACGGATTGTATTCAAAATCCAAGACCAGACTTCTTTCAAAGTTTCTTTACATGAATTCATTACAAAAATTCTCATTATCATCCAAGTCTATTATTACATCAACAAAAATTCATCAGCAAAAATTCATTACAAAGGTTTAAAGGTCCAAAGAAGAACCACATTGTTTAAAATTCATTTACAAAAAATACACAAAAGAGCAACAGTTGACTTTTTGTTAACCGTTGACCATTGACCAGGGACTTTGACTTTGGCTCATATTTCTCCTAAACCTTTTTATAGTTGAGCTTTCAATCTTGTGATCATCTTCCCATCATAGTATACTTTCTAATGTCATCCAAAATTCATCTTGCTGGTGTCATCTTCATCCCACAAGGTCCATACCATTCTTGCATCATAACCATACTCCCTGCAGCTATACAGCCAAACAAAATCATCATAATACTATTCAAAACAGCTTGTTACTCATTTGTCACCTATTTCAAACTATATGATACTCTTCCCTTAACCCACCAATTAACTCCTAATTCACCTAATTGTCAGGATACATACACACCTCATTGTCGACATAGGCTCGTACATACGCTATATATTTCATCACCACTGATACGCCAATCTGCATCAAGCCAAAAGTCTCGCCGTGAACAAAAAGGTATCCTCGCAGCATTCAAACCGCAGACCTAACCGCAAATGAAACATACATTCAGTTCACAGATTTCCATACACTAAACCACCACTACATCATCAAATCAGCCCTGCATATATCATTCATTCACACTCAGCATACCTCATCAACTAACAGAAAAATATCATCTACTAGCTGCTGCCAATAACAGAAAAGGCTAACGGTTCGACTTTTAAAATCTAACCACTAGTAGTTTTAGCTTCAGTTTATTAACCTTTAACCCATTCAAAATCAACATAAAACCATACATCAATTCTCATATATCATAAGCTACCAGCTGTGCACATTACAAAACCTAAAGAGAACTTACAAATTCTCCAAAATAGTCCACATATACCATATCCTAAACCTGCAGCCACACAAAAAAAAAACAATTTTCATTAGCCTAAGTTCTAACATCTAACCGCATCTCTAAACAGAATTTCTGTTACACCTAACTAACTTTCAAAAACCTATAACAAAAAAAAAACAGAGTTGTAACCAACTCCCAACCACCAAAACTGAATATAACCAATCTCTAACAGTTTGTAACTACCTCAATTTTCAGATTCCAACAAACTCAACCGATTCAATCCCCACCATCCAATTCCCTAACTAACTCTTCAATCCAAGGGCTCACAAAGCTTCTCAATTCCTAACTAATTTCTCAACCTCTCAATCTATATAAACAAAACCTTCCTTCTCTTCAAGCTCTCGGGGAATCTTCCTCATCTCTCACCATTCATCTTCTTCCCAACCACCCCTTCAATCATCTTCACTCTGCAACTCTCTTCACTTTAACTCACCCGATTCATCCTCAATCTTCCACTTTCTTCTCCCTCCACTTCAACTTCACCACCATTTTCATCACCCTCAAACTCATTCATTCTCCAATACTCTCTTCATCCTTCATCATTCTGATAATTCAATCTCTCTCGACCTCTTCAATCATCACCATCATTGTTCATCATCATCAATAACCATTCAACAAACTCCTTCAATCACTACATCTTCAAGAACAAATAATCAGTTCAGACACCACTCAATAACAGTTCAGAGGAGAAAAAGAACAGAGAAGAAGAAGAAGATGAAGCGGCAAGCAAGAGCTAAAGAGGAATCGGAAGGAAAAGACTCACCTCATAATTGAATTGGTAACCAACTCGATTCATTCTGAAATCTTGATAAATTCGTCATCTCCGAGTTCCAACCGATTCTCCACTCTTCTATCATTACCTTCACTCATCGCCACCGTCCTCGCAACTTCATCTTCAAAATCGGAAACAACAATCATAAGCTCGGAAAATCATCAAGCTACATTGAACTTGTTCCTTCGCGTGACAATCCTCATCGATATTCATCCGTAACATGACGACTTCCAGACCTTCACATTTCATCTTCATCGCATTCTCACCGGCGGCAATAACAATATCGTGATTCAGAAAAAGAGAAGAGTAAGGAATCAAGCAAAATCGGAGATCAAGAGAGACGAGAGAGTTTAAGACGAGGTCGTGACGGAGAGAAAACCCGGAACTCTGATCGGAGATCACCGCCGCGGCCATGGGGGAAGAAGAGAAGGAGTTCAATCGTTGCATCAAGTAAAACCCTAATCCCCCTTTCCGTAATTTTTTTTCTTATTTTATTTTTATTCTGATTTTGTAAATAAATTCGTTTAATAAAATTCTGAAAAGGCTTGGATCGTTATACATTAGGCCTGCACCGAATCAAGTTCAACCCTTAGGCCCAGTGTCTCTCCGTTTTTTTGTGTGCTGAAATCTGAAGCAACAACTATCCTGGGCCACTGCTGTTTGGGCCTAGCGCCATTACTTGGCTCGTACACTGATTTCAATAATTCACCCTCCTGAGCCCATTACTTCACGTTAAATTTAGGATTTTTGACATAGTTTTGTTCTAATTTTTTTTTAGATGATAAAAATGCATAAAATCAATATTAGATCTTAGTTCACTTCACTAGTTTTTACTTTTAATTGATAAAAAACCCGATAAAACCTTTAATATTTTGTTAGATTTTTAGGTGATCACTAACATTAGAAAACTCATAAAAATAGTAGTTTTTTAGTTTAATCTTGCACTAATATTTGAACCGTTTTCTTTATGTTTTGTACCATTTTCGTGCTATTTTTGTATAATTGTTGTGTGGTTTTGTTACTTGTTCTTGGCCTTATTTTAGGCCTATTTTTGTTAGTACCTTTTCATTACTCCTTTTAGAATTTATCCCATGTTAACATTAGGATTTAGACTTGTATAAACAACGTAGATTAGAATTTAGGATTAGTTCCCTATCGCATTCTTTTTCTTTTCAACCTTTAAAATACTTAATAAAAATCGATGAAGATCATACCGTTGCTTTATTTCATGGTAGGAAAGAAATGATTGAGGCGTAGGCCTCGATGTATGTTCTTTCCTACTTAGCGGAGAAGAAATGATTGAGGTGTGAAGCCTCGGTGTATTTCTTAACCGTTATTTAGAGAAACGATTGTGGCGTAGGCCTCGATGTGCATTCTCTAAATATTCATAAAAAACTCTTTTTGTATCTCTTTTACTTAGCGGAGAAGAAATGATTGAGGTGTGAAGCCTCGATGTATTTCTTAACCGTTATTTAGAGAAACGATTGTGGCGTAGGCCTCGATGTGCGTTCTCTAAATATTCAAAAACAAACAAAAAACTCTTTTTGGTATGATCTAAGTCACAAATTAAAATCCCCATAAAAAACACCAACCAAAAACACTTCAAAAAACCTAATAAATGTTCAGACTTAAAACAAAAGTGAGGAAGTGATGCGAGACCTTGTAGTGGGTTCTCGTCATCATGGAATTACCCTTAAAAAGATACAAACCAATCTCTTTTTCTCCTTTCTAAGGGCAAGTTATCTCCGCTCCATTGCATCCTAGGCTGTCCCCTTGTGCAAGAGCGTGAGCGTTAACGCCGCCCAACTAAAAAACACAAAAACAAACAGAAAATCGTGAGCCGAGCTACGGTAACTCTGATTCCTGAAAAGGATACGTAGGCAGCGGGGTAGGGCCCGTGCGAGTACAATTCTTTATTTTCCCTACATTCTGCATTCATTTCGCATTTAGACATAGACATAGTTACACACCCAGTAGATAGAAACAGACATAGGTGGATACCATCGAGTACGATGGGCGTGAGGGGTGCTAGCACCTTCCCCTTACGTAACCGACTCCCGTACCTTGATTCTCTGGTCGCAAGACCATGTTCCTTCCTTTGTTAGGTTTTCTGATATTCCTTTCCCTTATGGGATAAATATATTGGTGGCGACTCTGTTCATTTTTCGCGAGCGTGCGACAGCTGGCGACTCTGCTGGGGACTACCTGAGCAAGTCGATCCTAGCCTTTGTTTGTTTCTTTTATTGGGTGTTTCTTTGTTTGTTTATGTTTACATCTTGTATATATGCTTGCATATCATGTTTATTTCTTGCTTGCATATCATGTTTACTTTCCGCATGCATCTGGACTATATTATGGGTCTCCGTGGAGGCCACATATTTTCACTGTTTGCAGGTTGGGTGGGATTGTTTCTATGAGGTAAAAGGCCCAATACCCAGGCCAGAGTTGACACATAGGATACCTAGGATAGAGTGGATAGTCATGACGCCGATGAGATGTCAGGTCTTGTCTAGTGCGATCATGAGACCCACGCCCAGTCGAGGTCCAAATGGGGTATCATTGTTGGCATGTAGATGCAACAACATTGGTGCCTCAAGAGGACTGATAACGCTGGTTGCCATTTTGACCTACCCTGACCTAGACTACACCCGTGAGTGGGGAGGGATATACATGACAGGTACCGTTGGTGACTATTCTGTTCTGTTGGTGACTATTGGTTTTCCGGTATTCAAAAAGGTGTCGGACCTTTGATCCTGTGACATTTGACCTGTATCAGTTATTCAGAGGATTGTACAGTGGTTACTAAGATTATATGGACCGTTGATCCCATGCTTTTGCATTACATAACATCATTGCTTTGTCCACTCCATTTATGAAGGATCCTAAAGTCTATTTCCAAAAAAAGAGAAAAGAAAAGAAAAGAAAAGATATGTAAAAGAAAAGGAAATAGAAAAAGCAAAAAGAAAAGAAAAGATATTCTATACAAAAGAGAAGCTTTGATTCCAAAAAAAAAGAAAAATGAAAGTGTATGAAAAGACTTTAGGATCTCTCATAAATGAAACATGCATTCATACTATCATGCATTTCATGGTTCTATCAGAAGCTTATGGAGCCCTTTCTATTCAGACTTTGACACCAACAACAGATTTGACTTCTCACCGTTATGTGCTTGAAAGTTAGCATTGGAACAACTCCGTGAGGTTTTTGAGTGAGATGAGAACATAAATGGAGACTGACATGAATCAGTGTATGGAGGTTATTCAAGCCTTTTCTCTTTGACAAGAAGAATTGAGACATGTTCCTCAGAGGCCTAATGGAATGTTAAACTCACCTCAAGAGAAGGTCCTATGAATCAGAATTTCTGAAGTATTGCTGAGATTCCTATCACTGTTAAGGAGGAAATACACCATTGGAAATTGAAGTCTTCAAGTTCCCGATTATTCAAATTGACAAAAGGTTTTACCTCTTGGAAGAAAGTTTGGGATCCATAAAAAGTCGTGACTCCGCTGATTCAGATGTTATTGGTTTGTGCCTAATGCCTGATATCAAGAAATGCAAGGAGTTGCACCCCAAAATTTGCCCATCTGATTTTTCTACTAACTGGCTTATTGTTTTTAACTTCACTTGCATTTTAGGTCATTTGCACATCATGCATTCATTAAGAATAATGTTGGTTCATTAAATTAGTGGCGGTGGATTAAAGGCATCGACTGGATCAGGGTTTATCTCCCTATGAGTGCGTCCATCAAAGTTTCTATTGAGATCATATGGATTAAGTATATCAATATTCATTTATTAATCAAGAAAATTTTTCTTGTGGAATATGGACACAATTATTCGGTGCACTGCTTGGATTATTAGATACAAAGCGGTATAGTAGATTTGGGCTTCTCATTATCATTTAAAGAGTTATTTATCTCATCAGTTGGGATACCGTTCATTTACTTCGGTTTACAATGTTTAGAATTTATGTGGAGTTCTCTCAAATTCTTATTGGTCATTAGTTTCAAATGCAGCAAGTAAAGTATTGGCGAGAGATTGAATCTTTCAAATCAGAAGTATTGGAGGAAAGAATTTCCAAATTGTTGTTGAAAAGGAAGAAAAGTAAAACCTATTTATACTACAATCCAAGCGTTTAATCACCCAAGTCCAACATTCATTCAAGTTCAAATTCAGTTTCTAAAAGTACAGATCCATGTCACTTACAAATTATGTCCATCATTTGTTACATATACAGAAATCTACAATTCAAATCTACAATTCAAACTATATGTCAATCCAAATTCCACCATCCAAATGCTTCAAATACCATTCAACATCCTTCATAATTTAAACTACATAATTCAAGAGGCCATCTCAAGCTTCTTCATGTTCAAATAAAACGGCAGCCATAACAGCTCTGCACACATCCTGCTTCAACAATTCAAACAGCCGGTAATTCATAACAGTCCCTCAATCCGAAGGCTAAACTCGAACCATACGACTCAGCCTGCACCAATAAAAAGAAAAGAACATTCAGAATCAGCTTTCAAAACCTATTCACATTCAAGTGCAACATCCATAATCTATTCAAAATACAAAAAAGGGAGGGGAAGCTATTGTAAATACAGCAGAGTTGCAGCCTTACATTCATCGACATCACACCTGCTATCATATTCAAATGCCAACCAAATGAAACCCACAACAATTATACATTAACCACATACCGTGTAATCTATTTTCCAATTTCTAACTCACTTCAGTTACCCTCAAAACCTCATATATACACTAAACAAAACCAGTCCCTGCACTATAACTCAGCCCATTTAACCTATAACAGTTAACTGCCATAACTACCTCCTAACCACTTTTCAGACCAATAACCAACTCTAACCGAATTCATAACAAATTTATAACTTCCCTAACTTCTAACCTATAACAGATTTCCTAACCATAGCCTAACAGAATAACTAACAATAACAGAATTTTTTCACTAACCGATTCGGTTATAACCTTAACAGAATCTATAACAGAAAGAGGAGCATCAGAAAATCAGAGGAACACACCTATATATATGAGGCCCTCTTCATCATTCAGCTCCCCATTTTTTCTTTCTTCATCTCGGACTTCACTCTCTTCATCACCATCACCCACTTCTTCACTTTCAATCCCTCACCTTCATTCAGTCACCATAATTATTGAAACTCTCTACATTCATCTGAAGCCACAAAAATCATCACTGATTCAATCTCCAATCATCCACTCCATCGTCATCCTTTCTTCTCCTCCCTCACTCTGAATCATTCATCGCATCAACCATCAATTCCCTCCAATCTTCAAGCTTTCTCCAATCACTCTTCATCTCTTTCTCGTCACAAGACTTGTAAAAAGCTTCTTCTCCTTCTGAATCTTGATCACGCTTCATCAACACCATATATGTGCAACAGGTCGTATCATCAAGATCATCATCGATCATTACCAACCTTGCTCTTCTTCAATCTTCATCAAACAACAACTCTACACCAAACGCATAATCAGAAGAAGAATTAATCTTGGCGAATTGAAGTTGAAGAGGAGGTGAATCGAAGTGCAATAAACAAAAATACCTTAATCAATCTTGGCTCTGCGTTTATTTCGCATCCTCCTGGTATCGAAACGTTTGAAGCTTCTTCACCTTCAATCGTATTCATCGCTCTGCACCGAATTCAATCATGGAAGGACCTGCAACATAATCACCATCCTCAAAAAGATCGATCTCCGCCATCAAGCTTCAAGCACCGTAGAGTCTTCATCATCACCACGATACGTTCATCGAACACGGAGAGAAGAGAGATTGAAGCAGAGAGAGGAGGGTCGTCTTGTTATTTGGTTCACGACAACGGAATAAAGCTCCAATCGGAAGAAAAGTTCAAATCGGCGCCGTTGAGAAGGAGCTTTCCGATCACCGCCGTCGCGAGAGAGAGGAGGTCTGAGCGATAGAACTCGAAAGGTCACACAACGAACCCTAAATTCCCTTCTCTCAATTTCCCTTTGTTTTGTTTATTAATTATTTGTTTTTATTTCAATTATTATTATTCTGAATAAAACATGATATGGATCAATCTCAACAATACACTTGGGCCACGAATTACTCTTCACAATCCCATTTTCACTGTTCACCCCCCTGTTTATATCTTTTATTTAGGTTTAATTAGTTTTTTCACCAATTTCTTTTAGGTGATAAAATGCTAATTTTTCTCCTATAATTTTAGACCTTAGTACTAATTTTGGACATAAAGATAATCACCAAAAAAATATTAGTTTAGGCTTGTATTTTTAATTCGCTTGCTTGATTAAATGCTTGTCTTTTTGTTACATAAAAAACCATAAAAAATAATAGTCCTTTAATTCGATTTTGTACTATTTTTTGCATCGTTCGCTTTCATGCCTTGTACCATAGTTTCAAGTGTTTATGTTAGTCATTTCACACTAATTTTTGTATCATTATTTACTTGTATTTTACTTGTAATATTGATCTCCGCTTATGCTTATATTTTCATGCCGCTTTTTGCTCCTAACCATTAGGTAGAAACCATGACAACTTTAGGAATTAGAAGTTCCCATCATATTAGGCTAGTTTTCATCTTAGGCTAGTTTTGTTTCTTTTCTCTTTCAACATTAAAACATTAACAAATAGAGATGCGAATCACATTAAGAAAGTGATAGAGAAATGAGTGGGATTCATTCCCTAATCTGTTTCTCAATCACTTAGTGGCATAGAAATGAGTGGGATTCATTCCCTAATCTGTTTCTCGGTCACTACTTAATGGGAGAGAAATGAGTGGGATTCATTCCCTAATCTGTTTCTCGAACATTAATTAGTGGCATAGAAATGAGTGGGATTCATTCCCTAATCTGTTTCTCAATCACTTAGTGGCATAGAAATGAGTGGGATTCATTCCCTAATCTGTTTCTCGGTCACTACTTAATGGGAGAGAAATGAGTGGGATTCATTCCCTAATCTGTTTCTCGAACATTAATTAATGGGATAGAAATGAGTGGGATTCATTCCCTAATCTGTTTCTCGAACATTACATAATGGGATAGAAGTGAGTGGGATTCATTCTCTAATCTGCTTCTCGATCATTATGCGTTTTTATGTGATTCGAATCGCAAAGTAAATTCCCTTAAAAAACACTCAACCAAAAACATTTAAAACACTTAATAAAGGCTCAGACCTAAACAAAGTAATGAAGTGGTGCGAAACCTTGTATTGGGTTTTGTTCATCATGAAGTTACATAAAAAACACAAACCAATCTTCTCTCTTCTCTCTCTTGCCTCCGAGGCATTCTTTCTCTTGCCTTCAGGGCATTCTTTCTCCTGATCGGACACGTTATTTCCGCTCCATTCCCAGCTTAAGACTCCAGAGGTCGAGCAGCGGAGTGCGAATGTAACTGTTCAACTAAAAAACACAAAAACAAACAAAAACTAAAGAGCCGAACTACGGCGCTCTGATTCCTGAAAAGGATACGTAGGCATTGGGTCGCGGGGCCTAAGCGAGCACAACTATTTATAAACCTTATTTTCCCCGTGTTTCTTTTCTTTCATTTGCATGCATTCCCTTAGTAATTAAGCTTTAGATTTATACACCCTTTAGATAGCAACAAACATAGGTGGATACCATCGAGTACGATGGGCGCGAGGGGTGCTAGTACCTTCCCCTTGCGTAACCGACTCCCGTACCCTATCTCTGGTCGAAAGACCTCGTTCTTATTCTTTTTAGGTTTGCTGACGTTCCTTTCCTTTTAGGATAGATATGTTAGTGGCGACTCTGTTCTCATTTTCGCGAGCGTGCGACAGCTGGCGACTCTGCTGGGGATTCTAGCTTAGTCGATCCTAGCTTTTGTTTGTTTCCTTTCTTTGGGTGTTTATTTATTGCTTTATTGCTTTATTACTTTATTGCTTTATTGCTTTATTTCTTTATGTATCGCATTTTATTTTCATATACTATGATTATTATGTTGTTCTGTTGGGATGGGATGTTACTGATTTGAGGTAAAAGGCCCAATACCCAGGCCAGAGTGTTACTTAGGCTACCTAGGATAGAGTGGATAGTCATGACGCCAACAGAATGTCAGGTTCTGTTGATTGCGATCATGAGACCCACGACCAGTTGAGGTTCAAATGGGATACCATTGTTGGCATGTATTTGCAACAATGATGGTGTCTCAAGAGAACTGTTAACGCTGGAGACCTTTGAACCTACCTTATACTAGACCATACCTGTGAGAGGGGTTGGGAAATTTTGTTTTGCAGGAAAACATGCCTCCATCCTACCCTATGCCATTCAGACTATCTATCATAATCAACGTCGAACCTCCGAATCTGGAAGGTTTGACCTTATGTGACTTATGCAAAGGTTATCTATCAGAATCAACGTCGAACCTCTGAATCTGGAGGGTTCGACCATCTTTGACTTATGCACGAGCTATTTATTAAGAAAGCAACGTCGAACCTCTGAATCTGGAGGGTTCGACCATATCTTATTTGACCATGAGAAGCTGTTATCCAAGAGGCCTTGATCCTTGATCCTGATTTATGATACATTTGCATCATCATTAACATTTTGCATTCATGCATATGCATCCATGGTTACCAATACTCTTACATTCTTCCTCTCCATCAAATCAGACAAGACAATTCCTCCACACCGATATCTGACGAGAGCTCATAGAAAAAGAATCATGGGGAATTACAAACAAGATCAAGCTACTATCAGAAAACCCCATGCCTCCTAAAGGGGCACCTTCCACCGTTGAAGCCTAAAGACTTTGTGTTCGTCAGGGAACATTTCATTTGCATCAGAATAAGGCCAAGCTTGCCATTGTATATATTTCTCAAGCACTTTCAAATGTATTACTTTTGTTGTTATCAAGTACTTTTCATTGTAAGAAACTATTTCTGTTTGAATAAATAAAAATAATGCAATATACATGTTTTCTCAAACCATTTCATCTTTGTCATTACGTTCATTGGTATTCAACTCATTTTGTCTTAAGCAATTAAAAAAGGAGAATGATGAAAAATCAAAAACACATGAACTACTAATTGTATGCTTTTGGAACAAAAATCCTGCTGACGATGTACAGGCATTGATTCAATTCCTAAACACCGGAGTTATAAGGGAGTGAAACCTTCGTCAACCCCTTTGAGCCTAAGGAGTAGTAGTTTCTTTTCAAAAAATACAAAACCCTCAATCTTAACCAGGGGCAGGGTAGTCTTCAGTTAGTGCGTCCGAGCGCTCAACTTTCAGGTATTCCATCAGAGGATCAATCATATCTCACCGCAAAAGAAGAAGAGCACTATCCACAATGGATGTCTCTCATTCACTGAGAAGAAGGCAGTCACAACCTTTTCATCAAGTCAATCACCAAAGTCATACAACTTGTTCCCGAACGAGACAAAAAAAGGAATGAAAAGAAAGTTATGAATCATGATAAAAAAGAAAAGAAAGAAACAATAGCCCGCTAAGTCAAAAAGAAAGGAAAAGCTTTGAAGCAAATGACTTAGGAAAAAATTAGGGCATATCCCGCTGGACAACGAACACCAATATCAAAAGAAACTTTTTGTCCAGGCAAAAGTTAAGGAAAGCAAAAGGCAAAGCAAAAGAAAGAAATCCTCTAAGGGACAAGTTGTTATGACCATCAATAAAAGCACCAAAGGGTGACTGCCACCTCTATCAAAGCCATAAAGGATCCTCATCCATCACAATCCTTCCTGAAAGATGAACACTCGTGTCAAACTAACTGAACGTAGGACTGGAGGACATCACGAAGAGGGGTGGGTTAAGTAGAACTTGAGCCTTTATCCTTTGTTTCTCAAACCGTGAACCCGGCCACGTTACAACCCTCAAAAGTCCTAATTGAAGCAGGGTTCGTTCCGAAAGCATACAAACTGTAAAAATCATGTCAAACTGACTCCTAATGTTGCTTTTCATTTGTGTTAGTATCAATACAACATTTCGACAAATAAAAAACCTTTTCTTCTGAGATTAACATGTGCATTGCATTCTCACTATCTCTTTCAAAACAGAATTGTCTTTAATCAGAAAGTAAGTACTTGATACCAAGGAAAGTTCAACATCGAAATACCGTCGAGTAATCTTACAAAGGCAAAGGTTGGTCATCCGCAAAGCAAATACCTGAAGCATCCATCTGGTGTAAGAGTTCCTTTCAATCTGGGGCATTCATCCCATGATCTACACTGGGGCAGACCATTGCCAATCTCCATGGTTCAAGCATATCAAAGTTCTATCTCAAGAGATCTTACAAACTGGGGCAAGCTAGTAACAATTTATTTCTTCATCTTCAATCAAGTGTCAGATATCGAGACAAGTGTTGAGGGGTCAAGCCAAACACCTCACCTTCACCAACGATTTCACAAGCAACAACCTTTCCGCAAGGGCATCCTCCCTCAACTCCTTGTATCTTGGAAGCAATCATTCCATTCATAATCATGCATGCATCATACATGTCATTGCATTCACATCCAATAATCAATAAAGCAGGGGCATCCACCTTACCTTGATTCTCAAACAGAGTTTCTGAACTCCACCTAATCTATTCCCCGCACAAAAGCAAAAACCCTGATCAATCAGTACACTGCATATAGAATCTATTACATTGCATCTCCCGAAGTGCATAAAACAAATCAAGCATTGCATGTGAAGCATAAGCCAAGTTACTCATCAGATGAGGTCCCTACAAAACATTCAGTTGATATTCCACTAGATCACTCAGAGTTACCATTGTGGTGTCATCTCCCAAAGCCAATCATGTTCATCTTTCTTCAACCCAGAGTTGATGTTTTTGAGTTCAACCCAGAGTTGACTTTCCCTCCATCTTTTAACTCCAAGTTAATTATCTTTTCCCACTCAACCCAGAGTTGACGGTTATCCTTATTTCAACCCAGAGTTGATCCTTTCTTTTTTCCCACTCAACCCAGAGTTGACGGCCATTTCTAGTTGCTTTCTCTTTCCCTCTCAACCCGGAGTTGACGGTTGTCTTTTATCTCTTCCCACTCAACCCAGAGTTGACGGTTATCTTTTCTCTTTTCCCACTCAACCCAGAGTTGACGGTTATTCATCGTTAATTTTTCTTTCCCTCTCAACCCAGAGTTGACGGTCATCATCTGTCTTTCTCCACTCAACCCAGAGTTGACGGTTATCTTTTATTCAACCCAGAGTTGATTCTTTTGTCCTTTCCCACTCAACCCAGAGTTGACGGTTATCCTTTGTTCAATCCAGAATTGATTATTTCTCTTTCCCACTCAACCCAGAGTTGATGGTTATCTCTTTCTCAACCTAGAGTTGACGGTTATCTTTTGTCTTTTCCCACTCAACCCAGAGTTGACGGTTATCCCTTGTTCAATCCAGAATTGATTATCTCTCTTTCCCACTCAACCCAGAGTTGACGGTTATCCTTTTTCAACCCAGAGTTGATTCTTTCCCACTCAACCCAGAGTTGACGGTTATCTTTTGTCTCTTTCCCACTCAACCCAGAGTTGACGGTTATTCCCATTCGACTTTCTTTTCCCACTCAACCCAGAGTTGACGGTTATCTTTCCTACTTTCTCACTCAACCCAGAGTTGACAGCCATCTTGTTTCTTTTCCCACTCAACCCAGAGTTGACGGTTATCCTTTCTCCTTTTCCCACTCAACCCAGAGTTGACGGTTGTCCCTTGTTCAATCCAGAATTGATTTCTCCTTCCCACTCAACCTAGAGTTGACGGTTATTTCTAATTGTTCATCCTTCCCCTTTCAACCCAGAGTTGAATTACTTTCTCTCAACCCAGAGTTGATGTCTATCTCTTGTTTTCAACCTAGAGTTGATGTTCTTACCTTCTGTCTCAACCCAGAGTTGATGCCTATATCTTGTCCCATTAATACTGATTTCCCTTTCTATTCTCAACCCAGAGTTGATGTTTACATCTTGTCCAACCCAGAGTTGACTTCCCTTTATTTTTCGACCCAGAGTCGACCCACTATTCTTCTTCAATCCAGAGTTGAATTCTATTTCATTTCTAACCCAGAGTTAATTTGTTCAACCCATAGTTGATACAATCTTCCTCAGTGGATTTGACACCATCTTTTCCCAAGTGGATCTTATCTCTCATCAGGCAAATTTTCAGGTTCTCTTGGTATTTATTCTCCTTCAACCTTGAATGATCGAAAGGCTAGCGCTAATCTCACCTTCAGGTTTAAGACGATTAAATAGGGGCAGCAGTTGCACCCCAAAATTTGCCCATCTGATTTTTCTACTAACTGGCTTATTGTTTTTAACTTCACTTGCATTTTAGGTCATTTGCACATCATGCATTCATTAAGAATAATGTTGGTTCATTAAATTAGTGGCGGTGGATTAAAGGCATCGACTGGATCAGGGTTTATCTCCCTATGAGTGCGTCCATCAAAGTTTCTATTGAGATCATATGGATTAAGTATATCAATATTCATTTATTAATCAAGAAAATTTTTCTTGTGGAATATGGACACAATTATTCGGTGCACTGCTTGGATTATTAGATACAAAGCGGTATAGTAGATTTGGGCTTCTCATTATCATTTAAAGAGTTATTTATCTCATCAGTTGGGATACCGTTCATTTACTTCGGTTTACAATGTTTAGAATTTATGTGGAGTTCTCTCAAATTCTTATTGGTCATTAGTTTCAAATGCAGCAAGTAAAGTATTGGCGAGAGATTGAATCTTTCAAATCAGAAGTATTGGAGGAAAGAATTTCCAAATTGTTGTTGAAAAGGAAGAAAAGTAAAACCTATTTATACTACAATCCAAGCGTTTAATCACCCAAGTCCAACATTCATTCAAGTTCAAATTCAGTTTCTAAAAGTACAGATCCATGTCACTTACAAATTATGTCCATCATTTGTTACATATACAGAAATCTACAATTCAAATCTACAATTCAAACTATATGTCAATCCAAATTCCACCATCCAAATGCTTCAAATACCATTCAACATCCTTCATAATTTAAACTACATAATTCAAGAGGCCATCTCAAGCTTCTTCATGTTCAAATAAAACGGCAGCCATAACAGCTCTGCACACATCCTGCTTCAACAATTCAAACAGCCGGTAATTCATAACAGTCCCTCAATCCGAAGGCTAAACTCGAACCATACGACTCAGCCTGCACCAATAAAAAGAAAAGAACATTCAGAATCAGCTTTCAAAACCTATTCACATTCAAGTGCAACATCCATAATCTATTCAAAATACAAAAAAGGGAGGGGAAGCTATTGTAAATACAGCAGAGTTGCAGCCTTACATTCATCGACATCACACCTGCTATCATATTCAAATGCCAACCAAATGAAACCCACAACAATTATACATTAACCACATACCGTGTAATCTATTTTCCAATTTCTAACTCACTTCAGTTACCCTCAAAACCTCATATATACACTAAACAAAACCAGTCCCTGCACTATAACTCAGCCCATTTAACCTATAACAGTTAACTGCCATAACTACCTCCTAACCACTTTTCAGACCAATAACCAACTCTAACCGAATTCATAACAAATTTATAACTTCCCTAACTTCTAACCTATAACAGATTTCCTAACCATAGCCTAACAGAATAACTAACAATAACAGAATTTTTTCACTAACCGATTCGGTTATAACCTTAACAGAATCTATAACAGAAAGAGGAGCATCAGAAAATCAGAGGAACACACCTATATATATGAGGCCCTCTTCATCATTCAGCTCCCCATTTTTTCTTTCTTCATCTCGGACTTCACTCTCTTCATCACCATCACCCACTTCTTCACTTTCAATCCCTCACCTTCATTCAGTCACCATAATTATTGAAACTCTCTACATTCATCTGAAGCCACAAAAATCATCACTGATTCAATCTCCAATCATCCACTCCATCGTCATCCTTTCTTCTCCTCCCTCACTCTGAATCATTCATCGCATCAACCATCAATTCCCTCCAATCTTCAAGCTTTCTCCAATCACTCTTCATCTCTTTCTCGTCACAAGACTTGTAAAAAGCTTCTTCTCCTTCTGAATCTTGATCACGCTTCATCTACACCATATATGTGCAACAGGTCATATCATCAAGATCATCATCGATCATTACCAACCTTGCTCTTCTTCAATCTTCATCAAACAACAACTCTACACCAAACGCATAATCAGAAGAAGAATTAATCTTGGCGAATTGAAGTTGAAGAGGAGGTGAATCGAAGTGCAATAAACAAAAATACCTTAATCAATCTTGGCTCTGCGTTTATTTCGCATCCTCCTGGTATCGAAACGTTTGAAGCTTCTTCACCTTCAATCGTATTCATCGCTCTGCACCGAATTCAATCATGGAAGGACCTGCAACATAATCACCATCCTCAAAAAGATCGATCTCCGCCATCAAGCTTCAAGCACCGTAGAGTCTTCATCATCACCACGATACGTTCATCGAACACGGAGAGAAGAGAGATTAAAGCAGAGAGAGGAGGGTCGTCTTGTTATTTGGTTCACGACAACGGAATAAAGCTCCAATCGGAAGAAAAGTTCAAATCGGCGCCATTGAGAAGGAGCTTTCCGATCACCGCCGTCGCGAGAGAGAGGAGGTCTGAGCGATAGAACTCGAAAGGTCACACAACGAACCCTAAATTCCCTTCTCTCAATTTCCCTTTGTTTTGTTTATTAATTATTTGTTTTTATTTCAATTATTATTATTCTGAATAAAACATGATATGGATCAATCTCAACAATACACTTGGGCCACGAATTACTCTTCACAATCCCATTTTCACTGTTCACCCCCCTGTTTATATCTTTTATTTAGGTTTAATTAGTTTTTTCACCAATTTCTTTTAGGTGATAAAATGCTAATTTTTCTCCTATAATTTTAGACCTTAGTACTAATTTTGGACATAAAGATAATCACCAAAAAAATATTAGTTTAGGCTTGTATTTTTAATTCGCTTGCTTGATTAAATGCTTGTCTTTTTGTTACATAAAAAACCATAAAAAATAATAGTCCTTTAATTCGATTTTGTACTATTTTTTGCATCGTTCGCTTTCATGCCTTGTACCATAGTTTCAAGTGTTTATGTTAGTCATTTCACACTAATTTTTGTATCATTATTTACTTGTATTTTACTTGTAATATTGATCTCCGCTTATGCTTATATTTTCATGCCGCTTTTTGCTCCTAACCATTAGGTAGAAACCATGACAACTTTAGGAATTAGAAGTTCCCATCATATTAGGCTAGTTTTCATCTTAGGCTAGTTTTGTTTCTTTTCTCTTTCAACATTAAAACATTAACAAATAGAGATGCGAATCACATTAAGAAAGTGATAGAGAAATGAGTGGGATTCATTCCCTAATCTGTTTCTCAATCACTTAGTGGCATAGAAATGAGTGGGATTCATTCCCTAATCTGTTTCTCGGTCACTACTTAATGGGAGAGAAATGAGTGGGATTCATTCCCTAATCTGTTTCTCGAACATTAATTAGTGGCATAGAAATGAGTGGGATTCATTCCCTAATCTGTTTCTCAATCACTTAGTGGCATAGAAATGAGTGGGATTCATTCCCTAATCTGTTTCTCGGTCACTACTTAATGGGAGAGAAATGAGTGGGATTCATTCCCTAATTTGTTTCTCGAACATTAATTAATGGGATAGAAATGAGTGGGATTCATTCCCTAATCTGTTTCTCGAACATTACATAATGGGATAGAAGTGAGTGGGATTCATTCTCTAATCTGCTTCTCGATCATTATGCGTTTTTATGTGATTCGAATCGCAAAGTAAATTCCCTTAAAAAACACTCAACCAAAAACATTTAAAACACTTAATAAAGGCTCAGACCTAAACAAAGTAATGAAGTGGTGCGAAACCTTGTATTGGGTTTTGTTCATCATGAAGTTACATAAAAAACACAAACCAATCTTCTCTCTTCTCTCTCTTGCCTCCGAGGCATTCTTTCTCTTGCCTTCAGGGCATTCTTTCTCCTGATCGGACACGTTATTTCCGCTCCATTCCCAGCTTAAGACTCCAGAGGTCGAGCAGCGGAGTGCGAATGTAACTGTTCAACTAAAAAACACAAAAACAAACAAAAACTAAAGAGCCGAACTACGGCGCTCTGATTCCTGAAAAGGATACGTAGGCATTGGGTCGCGGGGCCTAAGCGAGCACAACTATTTATAAACCTTATTTTCCCCGTGTTTCTTTTCTTTCATTTGCATGCATTCCCTTAGTAATTAAGCTTTAGATTTATACACCCTTTAGATAGCAACAAACATAGGTGGATACCATCGAGTACGATGGGCGCGAGGGGTGCTAGTACCTTCCCCTTGCGTAACCGACTCCCGTACCCTATCTCTGGTCGAAAGACCTCGTTCTTATTCTTTTTAGGTTTGCTGACGTTCCTTTCCTTTTAGGATAGATATGTTAGTGGCGACTCTGTTCTCATTTTCGCGAGCGTGCGACACAAGGATCATCCACTCTCACTCCTAATGATGGATATTGAAGCTAAAATGGTAATCATATCTTGTACATATGTGGAAGTTGCTTGGGGCTCCCGCACGAGGGATAAGCAAGACGCACTCTTATCTTGAGCATTGCATCATTCGCCTTGCTCGAATCCCTAAAGCATTACAAATTCTTGGGTGACTTCGTCAGAATCTTCTTCCGTGTGATAATCAAGAGTGTTCTTCACAATGCTTCTCATTCTCAAGGTTCTACTTCACATATCAGTTGCCTTTTCTCATGATCTCCTTCTCAGTGGCCTTGCTAGTTAACAGAGACAAGAAGAACACGAGAAACAAATTGATGTGATTCTATTGCCTTGTGCTCATTCGTTTCCTTGTTTGTTGGAATCACAATTGGTTAAGATTCTAGTATTGGGACTTCTTCACCACAAGTAGCTCTCTTGAGTTGAGGATCATACAAGATTCTTCCCGTTTATGATGGCGATTACTACTCTAGCAACTATGCTTGGGGCTCCCGCACGAGGGATAAGCAAGACATACTCTTATCTTGAGCATTGCATCACTCGCACCGCTCGAATCCCTAAAGTGAGGCAAAAGTTTACAACTCATGGGTGACTTCGTTGGAGTTCTCTTTTGAAGTAATCTGAAGTATTTAGAAGGAACTGCAGAAAGTATCCAAGCTCAATAAGTCCAGACGGAGTCAAGTCTCCTCAACAATGGCATTCATTTAGTTTCTTCATTGCATTCTCATTTGTAACGTTTCATTGATTGTTTAAGCATTGCTAGCATGTAAAAACTTGTTAATCTCTGAATGATAATAAAAATACATTGTTTATGTTTGTCTTGAAGAAACCCATTCGTTATCACTCATAAAATGTTTTTGGCATTACGATACCAACTTTACTATTCGTTTGCTTAGACAAGAAGCTGAGGGAGAGTGATGAAAAATAAAATGCAAAAATCTCTAATTGTGTGCTTTTGAATAAAACCCTACTGAGGATGTACAGGCATTATTTCAAATCCCTAAACACCGGAGATATAAGGGAGATAGACCCTCGACAACCCCTTTGAGCCTTGGAGAAGGAGTTTCTTTTCTAATCATAAAAACCCTTATTTTAACCTTGGGGCAGGGTAGCGTTCATTTAACTTGATTGAGTGTTCAAAACTCACCAAAAGGGTGTGCGTCTAAGGATACAACAATGGTTATCCTTCCAAAGGTTGAGGAATGTCAAAACCGCAATGATTATCCTTATTCCATCAAGAGATCAAGAGATGACGATACCACAATGGTAATCCTTCATCAAATCAAAGGAGCGAGGCAGTCGCAATCACCGCCAACAAATCAAAAGCAACGCAAGATCACGCGACTTGTTCAAAAAGTGAATAAAAAAAAGAAAGCCCGCTAAGTCAAAAACTTGAAATAAGTGACTTAGGCAAAAGTTAGGGCATCCCGCTGGACTCCAAAATAAAATTCAAGAGAATTTGTCCAGGCAAAAGTTAGGGAAAGCAGAAGCGAAAAACAAGAATTACAAAATAAAGATCCTCATCAAAGGAACAAAGTCGTGTGATGATCAATCAGAAGAATAAGAAAGTGAGTGACTGCCATGTCCGGAAAACCTCATTGATTCCTCAACCATTCCAAATTCCTTGTGAGGAATGAACACTCATGTCGAGTTAATTGAACCTAGGAATGGAGAACATCATGAAGGGGGTGGGTACCAAATAATTTCGAGCCTAAAAATCCTTTGTTTTTTAAAAACCGTGAACCTGGCCAAGTTACAACCCTCAAAAGTCCTAATTGAAGTAGGGTTATTTTGAAAGCACACTCCTATGAGATAGCGTTTAACTGACTCCCAATGAAGCGAGACTCATATCCATGTTGGTATCGTACGTTTGCTTTGTCTTCCATATGCAAAAATCGAGGTTGTGTCAACTAGTGATTCGGTCACAAGAGGTCGCAACCTCATTTCACAAAAAAGTTTTAAAACTTCAAGACTAACATAGGCGTTGCATTAGAATCATCGTTCTTAGAATTAACATTCTTTTGCATACAAACATGTGCTTAACATCAAGGAAATTACCATGATGAGAATCAGTAAGTAACTCGATCATGTCAAAGTACAGGAGACTTGAGAACTCCGAGAAGGAAAAGCTAATCATCTCAAATGCTGACCATCAAGAGGCAAGTTATCCAGAGAACTCCGTTGGGCATGAACAGTTAATGCTTTCCTTGATTACCTCTGGTAAAGTTGTTTCCATGTTTGTTTGACTTCAAAACAAAGAAAGCTTGAGGATTCTAGTAAGATGTACCTAATCAGGGGCAATTGAATCGAGGTTTGACCCCTCAAAATCAGCATATCTGGGGCAATCATGTCGATAAATCTCTTCGATCCTTGATCAATCTGGGGCAATCACGTCGAGGAATCTCTCAAATTCAACCAATCCGGGGCAGTTACGTCGAGATTTGACAAATCTCTCCAAGGATCCTGTGGGGCAATTTCCTTCATGGGTCATGAAACTTGGGGCACGATCTTCTGAGTTTTATTGTCCTCTCCCTAATCATAGGAGTTTATTTCTCCTGGAACCTTGGTCTCTCCCCAAGCATGGAGTTTATTTCTCCCGAGAGTTTGTTCCATTCCTCAAGCATAGGAGTTTTATTTCTCCTAGGAGTTGTCCTACTTTCCTAACCAAGGTTCATTACTTGGATTTCTCATCCCCGACATGATGAATCGAGGGAATCTCCTCAACTTGAAAATCCTCCGAGCAGTGGCACATGGTGAGAAGTCAGAAAGTATTCTTCAAGTCAAAGAAGGTGCATCTTACAAATCAAAGTCCAATATCTATTAGCACCTCCACATGGTCCTTAACACTAAGGGGATTCTCCCCGGTGTTTACCTCATCAAAGCCTTTATTTGGCATCCTGCATATAGTGTTCACTGCATATAACATTGCATCCTCAAAAGTGTAGCATATCCGTCAAAGCGGATCATTACACCATAGAAAAATTCAAACATGCATACAAAGCATAAGCCAGATAATACAAATCATCCCTCAATCAAGACAATGATACATCCCCACATAATTTGTCCTTACAAACTCCAATTGATATCTGCTACTCCACTACAAATCTCTTCCAGCCATGGTGCCGATACCTGGTATCCCAATCCCTAGTAATTCAATCTACCAAACTCCTCAAACACTCGTCTGTGTCATTCTTTCGATACTCGTCTGTATCTCTTTTGATGCTCGTCTGTGTCATTCTTTCGATACTCGTCTGTATCTCTTTTTGATGCTCGTCTGTGTCATTCTTTCGATACTCGTTCGTATCTCTTTTAACACTCGTCTGTGTCATTCCTTCGATACTCGTCTGTATCTCTTTTGATGCTCGTCTGTGTCATTCCTTCGATACTCGTCTGTATCTCTTTTAACACTCGTCTGTGTCATTCCTTCGATACTCGTCTGTATCTCTTTTGATGCTCGTCTGTGTCGTTCCTTCGATACTCGTCTGTATCTCTTTTTGATGCTCGTCTGTGTCCTTCTTTCGATACTCGTCTGTATCTCTTTTTGATGCTCGTCTGTGTCATTCCTTCGATACTCGTCTGTATCTCTTTTTGATGCTCGTCTGTGTCCTTCTTTCGATACTCGTCTGTATCTCTTTTTGATGCTCGTCTGTGTCCTTCTTTCGATACTCGTCTGTATCTCTTTTTGATGCTCGTCTGTGTCCTTCTTTAGATACTCGTCTGTATCTCTTTTAACACTCGTCTGTGTCATTCCTTCGATACTCGTCTGTATCTCTTTTGATGCTCGTCTGTGTCATTCCTTCGATACTCGTCTGTATCTCTTTTTGATGCTCGTCTGTGTCATTCTTTCGATACTCGTCTGTATCTCTTTTGATGCTCGTCTGTGTCATCCCTTCGATACTCGTCTGTATCTCTTTTTGATGCTCGTCTGTGTCATTCTCTCGATACTCGTCTGTATCTCTTTTTGATGCTCGTCTGTGTCATTCCTTCGATACTCGTCTGTATCTCTTTTTGATGCTCGTCTGTGTCCTTCTTTCGATACTCGTCTGTATCTCTTTTTGATGCTCGTCTGTGTCCTTCTTTCGATACTCGTCTGTATCTCTTTTTGATGCTCGTCTGTGTCCTTCTTTAGATACTCGTCTGTATCTCTTTTAACACTCGTCTGTGTCATTCCTTCGATACTCGTCTGTATCTCTTTTGATGCTCGTCTGTGTCATTCCTTCGATACTCGTCTGTATCTCTTTTTGATGCTCGTCTGTGTCATTCTTTCGATACTCGTCTGTATCTCTTTTGATGCTCGTCTGTGTCATCCCTTCGATACTCGTCTGTATCTCTTTTTGATGCTCGTCTGTGTCATTCTCTCGATACTCGTCTGTATCTCTTTTTGATGCTCGTATGTGTCATTCTTTCGATACTCGTCTGTATCCTCTTTTGATGCTCGTCTGTGTCCTTCTTTCGATACTCGTCTGTATCTCTTTTTGATGCTCGTCTGTGTCCTTCTTTCGATACTCGTCTGTATCTCTTTTTGATGGTCGTCTGTGTCCTTCTTTAGATACTCGTCTGTATCTCTTTTAACACTCGTCTGTGTCATTCCTTCGATACTCGTCTGTATCTCTTTTGATGCTCGTCTGTGTCATTCCTTCGATACTCGTCTGTATCTCTTTTTGATGCTCGTCTGTGTCATTCTTTCGATACTCGTCTGTATCTCTTTTGATGCTCGTCTGTGTCATCCCTTCGATACTCGTCTGTATCTCTTTTTGATGCTCGTCTGTGTCATTCTCTCGATACTCGTCTGTATCTCTTTTTGATGCTCGTATGTGTCATTCTTTCGATACTCGTCTGTATCCTCTTTTGATGCTCGTATGTGTCATTCTTTCGATACTCGTCTGTATCCTCTTTTGATGCTCGTATGTGTCACTCTTTCGATACTCGTCTGTATCTCCCTCAAAAAAACAACTGTCTATGTCACTTTATCTTTCTGTCAAACCTACTCCTCTCCCAATCATTTCCATGTAAATATCAATCCCTTTGAGAACCTTGTATTGGCACTTTGGCTACGTTACAAGCTATCACCGTTTTCCCATTACTCACCATAAACTTTTCCACTAGAAAAAGGAAGAACATTTCTCTTTCCCCAGCAGATATCAAACAGAAAATAAGGATAACACTTACACCATCATTTCAGGACAAATTTCAGGTCTTGATATTTAATCATCTTCTACCTTGAATGTTCGAAAGGCTAGCGCCAATCTCACCTTCTGGTTTAAGACGATTAAATAGGGGCAGCTGTCATACCCCAAATTTGTCCTACCCCTTTTAGTGTTATCTGGATTAGACCTAGGCATTTCACAATCTCATGTACATACTTCCATTAGGTCATCTAACATTCATACATTCATTAATCAAATAACTTTGCATTGGATCAAGGATCTTGGAAGCTATGGTTTTTGTATGGTCGTTCATGATGGACTTCTTTCTTCTAAAGCTACAAGGTTTTTTCTATGAAGATTCATCAAGGACAAGAGGACTATGGTCCTTATGCGCAGTGGCTACAATCGTTAATTTAACTGAGATTCAGTGGTTTTCAGGTTGAGGTGTTCTTATGTGCTCCAATTCTTATCTCCCTTAAGAATTCCTCAAAGAATTGTTGTTATGTCGGATTGAAGTACAATGCATGTCATGGCGTGAGAATTAGACTTGTGGGTTCATTGTGTTCGAGGCGCCACTATGCATAATTGGTTGGTGGTTTGGTTTGAATTGAGGGATTGAGAATGAATTAAGGTCACGATGATTTGAGGATGAATCTGATGATTTAATTGACCTTATTATTCAAATTTTGTGCAAGGGATTTTGTTCATTGAGAATTTAATTCAAGCTAAGATACTGGATACACGATGCAAGAAATGAGGTCGTGGATCGCTTGTGATCGAAGCTTTATCATTTATCTCATTGATTTGTTGATTGGGATGCAAAGGGAATCGTGTTGGAGGTTGAATTCCGGTTTGCTATGCGAAATTTGAAATAGGAATACAATGTCATTTAAGGCTTTTCATTGATTTCATCCGTCAAGTCAAGATAATTCACTCAAAGTTTTATCCACGGATTGTATTCAAAATCCAAGACCAGACTTCTTTCAAAGTTTCTTTACATGAATTCATTACAAAAATTCTCATTATCATCCAAGTCTATTATTACATCAACAAAAATTCATCAGCAAAAATTCATTACAAAGGTTTAAAGGTCCAAAGAAGAACCACATTGTTTAAAATTCATTTACAAAAAATACACAAAAGAGCAACAGTTGACTTTTTGTTAACCGTTGACCATTGACCAGGGACTTTGACTTTGGCTCATATTTCTCCTAAACCTTTTTATAGTTGAGCTTTCAATCTTGTGATCATCTTCCCATCATAGTATACTTTCTAATGTCATCCAAAATTCATCTTGCTGGTGTCATCTTCATCCCACAAGGTCCATACCATTCTTGCATCATAACCATACTCCCTGCAGCTATACAGCCAAACAAAATCATCATAATACTATTCAAAACAGCTTGTTACTCATTTGTCACCTATTTCAAACTATATGATACTCTTCCCTTAACCCACCAATTAACTCCTAATTCACCTAATTGTCAGGATACATACACACCTCATTGTCGACATGGGCTCGTACATACGCTATATATTTCATCACCACTGATACGCCAATCTGCATCAAGCCAAAAGTCTCGCCGTGAACAAAAAGGTATCCTCGCAGCATTCAAACCGCAGACCTAACCGCAAATGAAACATACATTCAGTTCACAGATTTCCATACACTAAACCACCACTACATCATCAAATCAGCCCTGCATATATCATTCATTCACACTCAGCATACCTCATCAACTAACAGAAAAATATCATCTACTAGCTGCTGCCAATAACAGAAAAGGCTAACGGTTCGACTTTTAAAATCTAACCACTAGTAGTTTTAGCTTCAGTTTATTAACCTTTAACCCATTCAAAATCAACATAAAACCATACATCAATTCTCATATATCATAAGCTACCAGCTGTGCACATTACAAAACCTAAAGAGAACTTACAAATTCTCCAAAATAGTCCACATATACCATATCCTAAACCTGCAGCCACACAAAAAAAAAACAATTTTCATTAGCCTAAGTTCTAACATCTAACCGCATCTCTAAACAGAATTTCTGTTACACCTAACTAACTTTCAAAAACCTATAACAAAAAAAAAACAGAGTTGTAACCAACTCCCAACCACCAAAACTGAATATAACCAATCTCTAACAGTTTGTAACTAACTCAATTTTCAGATTCCAACAAACTCAACCGATTCAATCCCCACCATCCAATTCCCTAACTAACTCTTCAATCCAAGGGCTCACAAAGCTTCTCAATTCCTAACTAATTTCTCAACCTCTCAATCTATATAAACAAAACCTTCCTTCTCTTCAAGCTCTCGGGGAATCTTCCTCATCTCTCACCATTCATCTTCTTCCCAACCACCCCTTCAATCATCTTCACTCTGCAACTCTCTTCACTTTAACTCACCCGATTCATCCTCAATCTTCCACTTTCTTCTCCCTCCACTTCAACTTCACCACCATTTTCATCACCCTCAAACTCATTCATTCTCCAATACTCTCTTCATCCTTCATCATTCTGATAATTCAATCTCTCTCGACCTATTCAATCATCACCATCATTGTTCATCATCATCAATAACCATTCAACAAACTCCTTCAATCACTACATCTTCAAGAACAAATAATCAGTTCAGACACCACTCAATAACAGTTCAGAGGAGAAAAAGAACAGAGAAGAAGAAGAAGATGAAGCGGCAAGCAAGAGCTAAAGAGGAATCGGAAGGAAAAGACTCACCTCATAATTGAATTGGTAACCAACTCGATTCATTCTGAAATCTTGATAAATTCGTCATCTCCGAGTTCCAACCGATTCTCCACTCTTCTATCATTACCTTCACTCATCGCCACCGTCCTCGCAACTTCATCTTCAAAATCGGAAACAACAATCATAAGCTCGGAAAATCATCAAGCTACATTGAACTTGTTCCTTCGCGTGACAATCCTCATCGATATTCATCCGTAACATGACGACTTCCAGACCTTCACATTTCATCTTCATCGCATTCTCACCGGCGGCAATAACAATATCGTGATTCAGAAAAAGAGAAGAGTAAGGAATCAAGCAAAATCGGAGATCAAGAGAGACGAGAGAGTTTAAGACGAGGTCGTGACGGAGAGAAAACCCGGAACTCTGATCGGAGATCACCGCCGCGGCCATGGGGGAAGAAGAGAAGGAGTTCAATCGTTGCATCAAGTAAAACCCTAATCCCCCTTTCCGTAATTTTTTTTCTTATTTTATTTTTATTCTGATTTTGTAAATAAATTCGTTTAATAAAATTCTGAAAAGGCTTGGATCGTTATACATTAGGCCTGCACCGAATCAAGTTCAACCCTTAGGCCCAGTGTCTCTCCGTTTTTTTGTGTGCTGAAATCTGAAGCAACAACTATCCTGGGCCACTGCTGTTTGGGCCTAGCGCCATTACTTGGCTCGTACACTGATTTCAATAATTCACCCTCCTGAGCCCATTACTTCACGTTAAATTTAGGATTTTTGACATAGTTTTGTTCTAATTTTTTTTTAGATGATAAAAATGCATAAAATCAATATTAGATCTTAGTTCACTTCACTAGTTTTTACTTTTAATTGATAAAAAACCCGATAAAACCTTTAATATTTTGTTAGATTTTTAGGTGATCACTAACATTAGAAAACTCATAAAAATAGTAGTTTTTTAGTTTAATCTTGCACTAATATTTGAACCGTTTTCTTTATGTTTTGTACCATTTTCGTGCTATTTTTGTATAATTGTTGTGTGGTTTTGTTACTTGTTCTTGGCCTTATTTTAGGCCTATTTTTGTTAGTACCTTTTCATTACTCCTTTTAGAATTTATCCCATGTTAACATTAGGAATTAGACTTGTATAAACAACGTAGATTAGAATTTAGGATTAGTTCCCTATCGCATTCTTTTTCTTTTCAACCTTTAAAATACTTAATAAAAATCGATGAAGATCATACCGTTGCTTTATTTCATGGTAGGAAAGAAATGATTGAGGCGTAGGCCTCGATGTATGTTCTTTCCTACTTAGCGGAGAAGAAATGATTGAGGTGTGAAGCCTCGGTGTATTTCTTAACCGTTATTTAGAGAAACGATTGTGGCGTAGGCCTCGATGTGCATTCTCTAAATATTCATAAAAAAACTCTTTTTGTATCTCTTTTACTTAGCGGAGAAGAAATGATTGAGGTGTGAAGCCTCGATGTATTTCTTAACCGTTATTTAGAGAAACGATTGTGGCGTAGGCCTTGATGTGCGTTCTCTAAATATTCAAAAACAAACAAAAAACTCTTTTTGGTATGATCTAAGTCACAAATTAAAATCCCCATAAAAAACACCAACCAAAAACACTTCAAAAAACCTAATAAATGTTCAGACTTAAAACAAAAGTGAGGAAGTGATGCGAGACCTTGTAGTGGGTTCTCGTCATCATGGAATTACCCTTAAAAAGATACAAACCAATCTCTTTTTCTCCTTTCTAAGGGCAAGTTATCTCCGCTCCATTGCATCCTAGGCTGTCCCCTTGTGCAAGAGCGTGAGCGTTAACGCCGCCCAACTAAAAAACACAAAAACAAACAGAAAATCGTGAGCCGAGCTACGGTAACTCTGATTCCTGAAAAGGATACGTAAGCAGCGGGGTAGGGCCCGTGCGAGTACAATTCTTTATTTTCCCTACATTCTGCATTCATTTCGCATTTAGACATAAACATAGTTACACACCCAGTAGATAGAAACAGACATAGGTGGATACCATCGAGTACGATGGGCGTGAGGGGTGCTAGCACCTTCCCCTTACGTAACCGACTCCCGTACCTTGATTCTCTGGTCGCAAGACCATGTTCCTTCCTTTGTTAGGTTTTCTGATATTCCTTTCCCTTATGGGATAAATATATTGGTGGCGACTCTGTTCATTTTTCGCGAGCGTGCGACATCTAGGACACACGTTGGATGCATAGGAGTTTTTGCTTCCTTACTTTCAGGAAGATTAAACTTCTTCAGAAGTTCTTTCACGTACTTGGTTTGATGAACATATGTTTCATCAGAAGTTTAATTGACTTGAATCCCAAGAAAGTACTTGAGTTCTCCCATCATGCTCATTTCGAACTCTGCCTGCATAGACTTAGCAAACTCCTTTCCAAGTGTAGAATTAGAGGTTCCAAAGATAATATCATCAACATAAATTTGACAAATTAAAATATCTTTCTTAAAGGTTTTACAAAAGAGAGTAGTATCCACTTGTCCTCTAGTGAAACCATTATCCAGAAGGAAAGAACTTAATCTTTCATACCAAGCTCTAGGAGCTTGCTTCAATCCATATAATGATTTCTTTAATTTGAAAACATGTTCTGGAGACTTAGAGTCTTCAAAACCAGGAGGTTGGTGGACATATACTTCCTCTTCTATATAACCATTTAAGAAAGCACTCTTAACACCCATCTGATATAGAGTGATGTTATGTTGAGTTGCAAAAGAAATTAATAAGCGAATAGATTCTAACCTGGCCACTGGTGCAAAGGTTTATGTATAGTCTATGCCTTCTTGCTGACTATAGCCCTGAGCAACCAGTCTGGCTTTGTTTCTTACAACTTCTCCTTTTTTCGCTTAGCTTGTTTCTGAAGACCCACTTGGTTCCAATGATGTTGAATCCTTTTGGTCTAGGAACAAGATCCCATACGTCATTCCTTGTAAACTGATTAAGTTCTTCTTGCATGGCAATTATCCAGTCTGCATCCTCCAGAGCTTGATCAACAGAAGTTGGCTCGATAAGAGATACTAGACCAAATTGACATTCTGCATTGTTCTTAAGGAATGATCTGGTTCTGATAGGATCTTCTTTCTTCCAAAGGATAACATCTTCTGAATGAGCAGAGGTGAGTCTAGAAGATCTTCTGATAGTTGGTTCTTCAGAAATTCTGAGATTTTCCAATGAAGCAGCAACTTGATCTTCTGACACCTTGCTTCTGGGTTCTTCAGCTTCTGAGTCACAGACTTCAATATCTGCAAAATTCTCAAACTGCTTTGGCTTTTCAAGACCAAGCTTATCATCAAATCTGATATTGATTGATTCTTCAACAATCAATGTTTCAGTATTGTATACTCTGTAGCCTTTTGAGCGTTCAGAATATCCAAGAAGGAAACACTTTTGTGCCTTAGAATCAAACTTACTCAAATGATCCTTAGTGTTCAGAATATAAAAAATACATCCAAAAAGATGAAAGTACGAAATGTTGGGCTTTCTGTTCTTCCACAATTCATAAGGAGTCTTATTAAGAATAGGTCTTATAGAGATTCTATTCTGAATATAACATGCAGTATTTATTGCTTCTGCCAAGAAGTGCTTAGCCATATTGGTCTCGTTGATCATGGTTCTGGCCATTTCTTGTAGAGTCCTATTCATTCGCTCTACAACTCCATTTTGCTGTGGAGTTCTAGGGCAAGAGAAATCATGGGCAATACCATTTTCTTTGAAATAAATCTCAAAGAATTTGTTCTCAAATTCGCCACCATGATCACTTCTGACCTTTATGATTTTACACTCTTTCTCAGATTGAATCTGAGTGCAGAATTCAAAGAACACTGAATTAGACTCATCCTTGTGTTTCAAGAACTTTACCCATATCCATCTGCTATAATCATCTACGATGACTAATCCATATTTCTTCCCTCTGACAGATGCTGTTTTGACTGGGCCAAACAGATCAATGTGCAGAAGTTCTAGCGGCCTAGAGGAAGAAACAACATTCTTAGACTTGAATGCAGGTTTGGAAAACTTCCCTTTCTGACATGCTTCGCAAAGAGCATCTGATTTATATTTCAGATTTGGGAGTCCTCTGACCAGATTTAGTTTGTTAATCTGAGAAATCTTTCTCAAACTAGCATGGCCTATTCTTCTGTGCCAGACCCATTTCTCTTCGCTAACAGACATAAGACAAGTTACCTTCTGATTCTTAAGATCTTGAAGATCAATCTTGTAAATGTTTTTCTTTCTCTTGACTGTAAATAGGATTGAGCCATCCTTCTGACTTACAGCTTTGCAAGACTTTTGATTGAATATTATTTCATAACTATTGTCACTTAATTGACTTATGGACAATAAGTTATGAGCTAATCCTTCTACAAGAAGTACATTAGATATGGAAGGAGAGTTACCAGTACTTATGGTTCCTGAGCCAATAATCTTGCCCTTCTGATCTCCTCCAAACTTTACTTCTCCAGCGGACTTAAGCACCAGGTCTTGGAACATAGACCTTTTTCCCGTCATGTGCCGCGAGCACCCAGAGTCTAAGTACCATGACATGTTTTGAGTTTTCTTCTTTGCTGCCAAGGATATCTGCAACAAAAATTATCTTCTCCTTAGGTACCCACATTTTCTTGGGTCCTTTCTTGTTAGTTTTCCTCAAGTTCTGATTGAACTTGGGTTTAGCATGATAATTTACAAGAGGTACAGCATGATATTCCTTAGGTTGAGCAACATGATATTTTCTATTTTTTGTCACATGCTTCTTTGTGTGTGTAATGTGAAAGCTTTTAGCATGTGAAGTGAGCCTAATATCATGGGAGTGACCATACTTGAACTGATCATACAATGGCTTGTATGTTATTTTCATATCATCCACAGGTTCAAGTTTGTATGGGGTTTCACCCTCATAACCTATGCCAAATCTCCTGTTTCCACTCACAACATATATCATAGAGGCAAGTTGACTTCTACCAATACCTCTAGATAAAAATTTCCTGAAACTCAAGTCATATTATTTAAGAATATTGTTCAAGCTTGGAATAGATTTTTCTGAACCAGAAGATGACTCAGCATCTTTGGATAGTTTTAATACTTCTTCTTTGAGTTCAGAATTTTCTAATTCAAGCTTCTTAGTTTCAGATACAAAGAACTTTCTCAGCTTTTTGTATTTGATACTAAGCTTAGCCTTGATTTCAAGAATTTCAGCTAAACTGGAAGCAAGCTCATCTCTAGACAGTTCAGAAAATACCTCTTCAGAGTCAGAGTCTGATTCTGATGTAGGTTCTGATCCATCATCCACAGTAGCCATCAGCGTAATATTGGCTTGTTCGTCTTCAGAGTCCGATTCTGATTCTGATGAATCTGAATCATCCCAAGTTGCCATAAGACCTTTCTGTATATCCCTTGTCAAGCACTCTTAATCCAGCAGTCAAGGTTTGAAATCTTGAGAACATTGTTTCAATGTTTTCATCATCCTCCATCTTGAAGGCTTCATACTTCTGGATTAATGCAAGAGATTTAGTCTCTTTGACTTGGGCATTTCCTTCGTGAGTCATCTTCAATGATTCAAAGATGTCATGGGCAGTATCTCTGTTTGATATCTTCTCATATTCAGAATGAGAAATAGCATTCAGCAGAATAGTCCTAGACTTATGATGATTTTTAAATTGTTTCTTTTGATCATCACTAATTTCTTGTCTTGACATCTTTGCTCCACTAGCATTCACTGGATGTTTGTAACCATCCACAAGCATGTCCCACAAATCACCATCTATACCTAGAAAATAACTTTCCAATCTATCTTTCCAGTATTCAAAGTTTTCACCATCAAATATTGGTGGTCTAGAATATCCATTTCCATTTCCATTGCTGTGTTGATCATTTGAAGTAGATGTAGAAGTTGGTGTAATAACATCAACCATATTAACTTAGTGTTTTTCTTACCCTGAATCTTTTTCTAACACGGTTAAGTGCTTGCACCTAGAACCGTTGCTCTGATGCCAATTGAAGGATAGAAAAAAACTTAGAAAGGGGAGTTTGAATAAGTGTGACTTTAAAAACTCTTAAGACAAAAATAATGAACACAATATTTTTATCCTGGTTCGTTGTTAACGAAACTACTGCAGTCCATCCCCTTAGAGTGATTTACCTCAACTGAGGATTTAATCCACTAATCAATCTTGATTACAATGGTTATCCACTTAGAAACACTCTAAGTCTTCTAGAGTATACTGATCACACCTTGATCACTCTAGGAAATCAACACTTAGAAACTTCTAAGTCTTCTAGAGTTTACTGATCACAACTTGATCACTCTAGGAACCTTTTACAAATCAATGTAAAAATAAATGTTTACAAGAGTATTCAAATTCTTCTTAAAAAGCTATAATCACAATTGTGATATTTCTCTTATGTTCTAAGCTTAATTCTCACTAAGATATTACAATGAAAGTGAGGTTGAAGATGAAGTTCGTTTGAAATGATTTCAGCAGCGTTTCAGTTTGTTTGTAAGAATTGTTGTTATAGCTTCTGATCAGAACTTCATATATATAGGCATTTTGAGAAGATGACCGTTTAAGTGCATTTAATGTGTTGCGTGACTAGTCAGCTTTGCATTTCACTGTTTTGTTAACTACCTCGAGCCATACTTTTCTCTGCTTTTACTGACTTTGCCTTTTGTAGCTTGTAACATTCCTTTTGTCAATCAGAGATAGACTTTGTAGCCTGTCATCTAGTACTAACTTCTGATCTTTGATTTTGTGAATACAACGTTTGAATAATCAGAATCAGAGTTACAGCTTGGTGCAGAGCATCTTCTTGTCTTCTGACTTTGAAGTGCTTTAGCGTGATACCATAAGAACTTCAGTGCTTCTGCTTCTGATCTCAAGTTCTGCTGATGCTTCATAGACCATGTTCTGATTATGCTTGACCATCTTCTGATGTCTTGCGAGAGCATGTTCTGATGCTGCAATCCAGAATCTTCTGTGTCAGTGCTTCTTAGCGCTGAATTGTGCATACTCCTTATATATTTCCTGAAATGGAAAATGCATAGGATTAGAGTACCACATTGTCTTATAAAAAATTCACATACATTGTTATCATCAAAACAAGAATATTGATCAGAACAAAACTTGTTCTAACAGCTTTATTACAATTTCTCATCTTAAACCTCTTTAAGGCATCTTAGGCATAATTCCTCTAGTGCGGAACACTCCTTCACATGTGTCTTTGAACTCCATCCTTAGGATATAATACAAGTTTCCTATATCGGACATTTCAAACTCTTGCATCAGCTTTCAACAAATTATCTACATACAGACATAAAATGATTTAAATGACACTGTTAGCATCATTGACACACACTCCATATTTAGAGACACACTTTGTGAAGCTTACTTCGATCAGGAAGCTATCTATTATCTTGTTCCAAGCCCTCAAGGCTTGTTTCAAACCATATAGAGTCTTCCTCAATGTGTACACCTTCGAATCATGCCCTTTGACTTCGAATACTGGTGGTTGACTGACACAGACTTCTTCTTCCAAAGGTTCATTCAAAAATTCTGATTTTACATTCAACTGATGTATCTTCCACCCTTTTTATGATGTCGTTGACAAATCAATCTTGATTGTCTCTAACCTTGTAACAAGTGCATATAATTCTTCGAAATCAATACTAGGTTTTGGAGAAAACCTCTCGTCACTAGTCATGCCTTATGCTTGGCAATTTCGCCGTTTGGCCTTCGTTTCAACTTATAGACCCATTTCGCATCAATTGACTTCTTGCTAGATCTTTCAACAAGCTCCCAGGTCTTGTTCTTCTCAAATTCCTCGAGTTCTTCTCTCATGGATTCACACGAATTCTAATTATTCATAGCTTAATCCAAATTAATTGGTTATGCTTCAACCATCATCATCGCCTATTCTATTAAGTCATTGTCTGCATCGACTACTTGATCTGGGAATCTCTTATATCTAACTAGCCTTATCTACTCAGTTCTCATTCTAATTGATCTTCTGATGTTCTGCACAGGTGGTTCTTCATTATGATTGATTGTGACGTCAGTTTTGTTGATCTTTTTCAAACACAGTTGTAACTGTATCTGACTCATGCCGAACTGACCCATGACTCCAATCCTACCATTTGCTTTCGTCCACTATAACATCTCAACTAATCACTATTTTATCATCATTTATTGAATAAAAATTGTATGCGTCAGTCCAATGATAACCTATGAGCACCATGGTTTGACTTCGATCATCTAGCTTCTTCCTCAAATGCTCAAGTACATGCCTGAAACACATTGGTCCAAACACTCTAAGATGAGTGACATTTGGATTATGTATTGTCCAAGCCTTATAAGGTGTCTTCTTGACTATCTTCTTTGTTGGACATTTGTTTAGAATGTATACTGTTGTCGAAGTTGCTTCACCCTAAAATCTCTTTGGTATATCTTTATCTTTCAACATGCTCCTCGTCATGTCCAGTATACTTCGAATCTTCCTTTCAACTATACCATTATGCTAAGGAGTATAGGGTGCAATGACCTAATTCTCTATACCTTTCTCATTTCAAAATCTAGCAAATTCTAAAGAAGTATACTCACCACCACCATTATTTCCCAATTTCTTCAGCTTGTATCCACTTGGCTGCTCGACATGCAACTTAAACTTCTTGAACTGTGCCATTGCCTCACTCTTTCTTTCAATCGGATAAATCCACATATATCTGATGAATTCATGTATGAAAGTTAGAAAATAGCATTTACTCCACCCGACCTTACTTACAAAGGTCCACACACATCAGAGTGAACTAGCTCCAGGTTTTTCCTTGACCTCATAGGCAAGTCTTGCTTGAATGATTTCCTTGCTTGATTTTCTTTGCAACATTCTTCACACACTTGACTTGGTTTCTTCACCTGAGGTAAGCCATACACCATCTTATTTTAGTTGAGCATTCCTTCTGAAGTTTAGATGTCCATACCTGTGATTCTATAGTCCATTCCTGTCTTCTTCTGATGTCAAAGCAAGACACTTGTGATTAACCATGTTGATCTCTACCTTGAAGGTTTTGTTGTCTGCCAATGATATATTTAAAATCAACCTCCCATCACCTCATACACCTTCATCTAATATTTTTCAAGCTTCATGTTATACCCTTTGACAAGTAATTGACCTACGCTTATCAAGTTACTTGTCATCGAAGGTACATACAACACATCAGTGATGTTGGCCTTTCGATCGTCCTTTCTCACCACATATATGTTCCTTTTTCACCTGATGCGACGTGCTTTCCTTCTGCAAACTTTATAACCTTCTTAACTGATTTATCTAACTCGGTGAACTAGTTTTTATTTCCAGTCATGTGGTTACTACATTGTGAATCCATGTATCACACGTTGGTTTTCTCAGTTCTCGACTAAGTGTTGGGCATGATTAGCACATCACCAGAGTCATTATCTCTAGTATGTGAATACCGCACTTCACTGTTATCTTTCGCTTGTGCTTCCTTCTTTCTTCAACATGCTCGAGCATAATGGCCAAATCCTTGACAGTTGTAACACTACACCTCCTTCACATCAACTTTCTTCCTAGAATACTTGTTGCCTGGGCCTTTCTTGATTGAATCAGAGTAATTCTTTGAATTCTTGCTTGAATTCTCATCATTAGCAAGATTTTTTTCCTGCTTCTCCTTCTCTTTTCTAGATTTCTTGGTGACTCTTGCTTGCAGTGCTTGTTCAACCACCTTCTCCTTTTCTGAGTTCCTCTACTTCAACCTCATCTCATGAGCCTCTAATGAAAGTTGAAGCTCTTATAACTTCATCTCAGCTAGGTTCTTGGACTCTTCAATTGACACTATACTATATTCAAAATTTGCAGTCTGAGATCTCAACACTTTCTCAATAGTCTGCAAATCATTAATTGATTCACCGTACGCCTTCATCTGGTTTTTTAACAGCATGTCACGTGAAAAATATTTCTTCATCTTTCTTCATCTGAATTGCTTTCTCAACGTGTGTAACTTCACCCTTTTCAATTTTTCATCTTCGTCGTACAAGTTCTTTAACTTGTCCCATGCTTCTTTAGTTGTTTCATCTTCAATAATCAACTCTAACACGATCGCTACATTGGTGTATCAAGAACATAACTTTTCCATTTTTATTCCTTTTATCCTTTTCTACAACCTTTTGTTCATCATCTAAATTCGCTTCCAATGTCGGTACTCCATAATTCACAATTTCAGACACATCTTGAAATTTGAAGATGACCTTCATTTGCGCAACCCACCTCTTGTAGTTATCACCTTTGAAAACTAGTAGATTTACTGGAAATTGCATTGATGTTGTTGTTATGTTTGCCATTACAGATTCTCTTTGAATTGCAATTCGGGTTCTACGATACCAATTTGTTAGAACAATTAGGATTTCCAAGAAAGATGAGAGAAGAAGAAAAGAGGAAAGGGAGAAACTAAATTGTAAAATTAAAATTTGTATCGAGTGAGTTGTTGTTATTTACATCATGCAATGCCTTTATATAGGCAGCTAAAGCGCAGACCCATAACAAGCAAAATACAAAATACAAAACACTAAATACAGAATGCAACTACATTAACTACAACTTCTTCAACACACTATTTCAACATGGTTGAATACTATCTTTCATACAAAACATTCAACTAAGCAACTAAAGAATTATGGGTCTATAAAGTCTTCACTTCAAAGCATCTTATCATATTGAGATCGGCCAAATACACAAGGATCATCAGATTAAATAAACACTTAGATTTATTGGCATTGTCCCCTTGAAACAGTTACCCCAAAGAAAGTTCTAGTATCTTGGAACTCTGAGATGAGTTTGTTTAAAGAAGTACACATCTGCAAAATTAATTGGTTTTTCCAGACAATTAAATTATATTTGATGGGATCATCTGAAATCTACCTTCAAGAGAGTTGTGACCAGATAATGGTTTTAGAGGATTCAGAACTCTAAAATCTCACTATTAAAATTTATTGCAAATCTATCTTAAATACACACTATTCTAAAATCAAAATTTCATATTTACGATCGGTACTAGCTAGAAAGCCAGAGTGTTTATGGGTAGATATTTATTTAACAATAGTAAATATATAGAAACAAAAAGAAACAAAAGACCCCTTTAACTTAGGGTTTCAATAGAATGAATGAAAAACTGGAGAATAAGGGTTACACTAGAGTATAAATACTATATGCTAGTAGAGTACCAAATTACCCTTACAAAGATATAATAAATCAATATTATAATAATAATAATAATAATAATAATAATAATAATAATATTAATAACTAACATCTCCCCTCAAACTCAAGATGCATTAGTAGGTAGCATTGAGAGTTTGTCAATCAAAAAACAAAAATGTTTAATGGAATGCGTCTTCGTAAGCAAATCAGCAATCTGTAAAGCTAAGGAGACAAACGGTATAGTAATTGTCCCATGCTGAAGATGATGACGTGTGAAGTGACAATTAATCTCAATATGTTTGGTATGTTCATGAAAGGCCGAGTTGTGGGCAATTTGAATGGAACTCTTGTTATCACAATACATGGGTGTTGGTTCAGAAAGAATGACACCCACATCAGAAAGTAACCAACGCAACCAAACTATTTCAATAGTGGTGGATGCCATAGCACGATACTAATCTTCTGTAGAAGAACGAGAGACAATATCTTGTTTCTTACTCTTTCAAGAAATATGAGAGTCTCCAAAAAAGATACAAAACCCAGTGGTAGACTTACGATCTGTGGGGTCGCCAGCCCAATCAGCATCAGAATAAGCATGTAGTTCCAACGAGGACGATGAGGGAAAAAGAAGAGTCTGAAATTGGGTTCTCTGTAGATAACGACATATGCGAAGAACGGCTGCCCAATGCACTGTAGTAGGAGATACAACAAACTGACTAACAACATGAACAACATAAGCAATATCTGGTCTAGTAATTGTAAGGTACACTAGGCTGCCAACCAAAGTACGATATAAGGTGGGATCGGGTAGAGGAACACCATCAGATAGAGCATATTTCATATTCAACTCAAGGGGACTATCCACTACTCTAGTATCAGAAAGGCGATCCTGTTCAAGAATGTTGGTAATATACTTGGATTGAGAGAGAAGATAACCTCTAGGAGAGTAAGCAACTTCAATGCCTAAGAAGTACCGAAGAGGGCCCAAGTCCTTCATCTCAAACTGTTTGGCTAACTGTAATTTCAAATCATTAATTCCATCCATATCATCACCTGTAATAATCATATCACCAACATATAATAAGAGTAGAATACAACCATGATAAGTAGTTTTGACAAACAAAGCAGAATCATGATCACTAGAGCGAAAGCCAATAGATGTAATCACAGTGGTAAACTTCTCAAACCAAGCTCGTGGAGCTTGTTTTAGACCATATAGTGCCTTCTTCAACTTATACACTTCCCCTTTATTATGAGAAACGCCTTGTGGAGGCACCATATAAACTTCTTCTTGAAGATCGCCATTAGGGAATGCATTTTTAACATCCATTTGAGAAATATGCCACTGACGAACAAATGCAACAGCAATAAGAGTGAGAAACAGAATTATTAACCCAAGTAAGGATCTTTGAATTACTAACCTCCCATGTTCCCAAATCTTTTGCATATTTTGCTTCATCCTTTTTATCGGTAGGTTTAACTGAAGTTCCATCGACATAATTCCACATCCTTTTTCCTTTCAAAAAATTTCTCATTACATAACTCCAATAAGAATAATTTTCTCCGATGAGTTGGACACTAGCCGACTGAAGCGAGTCATCTTTATCATTACTCATTATAATAAGCTTCCGTAGCACACCGTAAAGCCAAATCTCTAACAAATTACCGGTACTGTTTCCAACTAAACACACAAAAGCAAATCCTTGCTCTACTTTACGGTGGTTGATTAGATTAAACCAAGCTCTGATACCATGTTAACAATAGTAAATATATAGAAACATAAAGAAGAAAAAAAACCCTTTAACTTAGGGTTTCAATAGAATGAATGAAAAACTGAAGAATAAGAGTTACACCAAAGTATAAATACTATATGCTAGTAGAGTATCAAATTACCCTTACAATGATATAATAAATTAATATAGTAATAATAATACTAATAACTAACAATATCCACCACGAATAAATTTTAAAGATTATTTCATAATTCTTCATGAGATTCATCACTATCTATTAGCATTTGAAAATAAAATCCACTCTAAATTATAGGAGCAAATTATATCATTAGTTAATCATTTTTTTGTTGTTGATAATTTAGCATTTATTATTTATATACTCTCTGAACTATATTATTATAAATGTCACATTTTAAATATTTCAGCTTTAAAATATTTATTAATATAGATTTTTGAGACAGTTTGTTTTATTTTTTATGTATAATTTTTTTATTTAAATAGTTCATCTATGTTATTAAATAGAGTTGCATCTAATATAGATGACTAAAAGAGATATCACATTTCTCATCTAATATTCTGAATAAGAGTATCTTTAGCCTAACATTATTTTATTATAATAATCAACATAAATAATACATACTTTAAACCGTGCTGACCTATATAATGAAATCAATAGGTGATACATCATACTCATACTACCCATGACACTTTTCTTTTGACACATACATAACCCGTGACCTTTAGAATTTTCCCAAGGAAACAAAACTTCTATAACCACTAAATATTCTTCCATGACATAAGCGTGCAGATTCTTATAACATAATAATCGTTGTGCTTATTATATTGTTATGTCTTTGGTTTTATAGATGTCTTTTCTTTGTTCGGTTTATCATGTTATTTTTCCGCTTTATAAAGAAAAGGTAATATTGATAGTTCATTCTGTTCATAATTGATTTTCACTATGTATAATAAATAAATATTATATGAAAATGCTAATTGAACTTCTATTAAGCAAACTTGTTTTTGTTTCTTCAAATTTTAAAAATGGGATTTTTTTTCTTTTTCTTTTTTTGAAAGATATTAATACAACTTATATTTTTCTTTTATAGACTATAAAATCCCATTTTGACCATGTACTAAAGGATTTTTTTGGATGCATCTTGTTGCATGAACATTCTTCTGGAGTATATCTCACAACATTTATGGTTTTAGATAACGACCGAGAACCGTTGCAAAAAGGTTTAAAACCCGTTGTAAAGACAAAAGACAACGATTAGGTGACGATTTTGATACAATACAAATGACAACCCATATCTTCATCTTTAAAACTGATCAAGTATTTTGGTGATCAATTTGATTTAACTGACATCTCTTGTTGATTTAGTTGGTCTTCCAGCATATGTTGATTCAAATTAGGGTTGTCCGTTTAATGTTAAGTGGTTTGCTTCTCCTCAAGGATTTGGAAGTTATCACTTTGTACTATTATATGGTATGCATTTGTGTTAAGGATAAGATTTGATGTGTTATTGTTATCAATGATTGTCTTAGCATGCTTAGATTGTTCCAATTGATATGTTGCAGGTATGTAGTAGAAGTCCAATTGTACAAGTCCCCATTTCTGCGTTTTTCATCTAAATGAGGATGAGTTTCCTGACCCAGACTGATTGTTGATTTAATTTAGTTTTTATTTCGTTGTTACTTTTGATTTTGAATTTGTGTAAACTATTAATTAAATTATAATTACATTATTTAGTAATATTAGATTTATAATTTTAGTTTCTTAATTTTAGTATATTTAGTTTATTGAATTAATTTATAAATTTTATAAATTTTAATATATTTAGTTTATTAATTTAAATAAATAAATAAATATATATATATATATATATATTTGATTTTTTGCAAAAAAAAAAAATATTAGTGACGTGATTTCCATGTCACTAAGTAGTGACTTGAAAATCACGTCGCAACATTACACATTAAATTCGCTGTCCCATTCACTCCTAGACAAATTTAGTGACGTGATTTCCATGTCACTAAAGATGTTTTTTCTGACCCTAAACACTGCTACGCCTGCTCTGACTGACTTTGCTCAATCTCTGGTACAAATATTGCGACGTGATTTTCACTTCACTAAATAGTGAAGTGAAAATCACGTCACTAAAAGTTGCCACCTTGCCTCCTGCGACGTAAACAGACACGTCGCAAATATTGGTTTGTGATGTGTTTTTTTGGATTGTGGCGTGAAATTCACGTCACTACTGAAACTTTTTTTTGTAGTGAAAATAAAAATAAAAATAAATCACATGAGTCTTCTGAGTCGGGAAAACTGTCAAGGTTAAAATCATCATCATTCTCATCATTCATCAGTTCTTGACTACTAACTCCTTCGTTTCCACCAAATATTTAGTTACAGCTTCTTGAAAATTGCATAAATAGCAGCATTTACTCCTCCATATGAAATTGCCTCTTGACCATAAACATTTTGTTTTTGTTTTAACTAAATATTTAATAAACATATTAAATATATTAACCATATAATTATATTTTTTAACTATACATTTAATAAACATATAATAACTAATGTTTTTTTTTATAAATAACTATTATATTCTATGTTTTTTAAACAAAATATAATAAACATATTACATAACATATAATAACATATATTCTAATATTTTTTTTTAAAATGTTATGTTTTAAAAAAAATTACTATTTCATACTATTTTGTTTTTAACCAACATATTATTCTTTTAAGAAACATAAAATATAACTATATAAAATAATATATTTTATTTTTAATATGTATTTTGTTTTAAAAAATAATTTTTTTGTTTTATAAAAATATATATAATGTATTTTATTTTTAAGTAAAAAATTACTATTTCACACACACACACACACACACACACACACACACACACACACACACACACACACACACACACACACACACACACACACACACACACAAACACACACACACACACACACACACACACACACACACACACACACACACACACACACACACACACACACACAATATTTGGTTTAATAAACCTTTTAAAAAGACATAAATAATTGACAACCCAATAAATTATAATACCACTAGAAAATCCAATAAAAAAATCAGAATAAAAAAAATTAAATAACTAAAATACCTCTTATTCCTTCAGTCTTATTCTTCAGTCTTTGTCAATATCCTTCAATCTTCTTGTCCGGATCGGAAGCGTGGCTTGGATTCTAGATATTGATTCAGAAAGCGGTGAAACGTTGAGTTCACATTCGGTACCACATGCATAGAGTCACATGTCTTGCATTGAGTCACATTGGTGTTATGTGATGTTTGAATATATACAATTGTGTGATTGTTATGTGTGTATGAGATGTGATGATTGAATTTGGTGATGTTTGATACATGATTTGGTGATAAATGTGAATATGTGATAATGATTGTTTATGTGCATATTTGGAATAATAATATTGAATCCTTTTGGAATATCATACTATTGAGTTTTGTTGCATACTTGAACATGAGAAATATATTGGATAATACTATTTATATGATTATGCGAAGTGTGTTGAATTCCTATAATTGTTAATTAAATCATTGTACTTGATTATACTTTATTCATAATGATTTGAATTCTCACCCTTCTGTTTGAATGTTACCCTTTGTTGGTAACGTACAGGTTCTGACGAGTAGTAGCTCGTGCGAGGTTTAGTCAGAGAGTGTCCGCGTTTGTTGGGTGATTAGGTAGTGAGTCAATGCTCTGGTCATGTAACACTAGGTTGGGATTATTAGTATTGAACTCATGTTTTGTTTTGGATTTGTATTGTGATACTATCTTGTGAACATGTATGTTTGTTATTTGTTGTTGAGAGGCCCTAGTGCCGAATATCTTGGATATGACATATTATCTTGTGGATTATTATTGAGATATGATTATGGTATGGGACATGATCATTTATAAATACATTAGTATTTATTATTTCCGCTGTGAATGCATATTCTTGATGAATAATGACAAGTGAAAAGTGTTATCTTGATGACCAGGTGTAATTGTATATTTGATGATGAATGATGTTGGTTTTTAAAAGCTTTTAGTTTTTGGAAACATCGATATGACGCCCTTTCTTTATATGCATACTTATTTACTCCGATTATATGTTTAAATATTTGGGGTATTAGAAAGAGGTGTTACAGTAAGTAGTTAGTTCATAATTAACAAGCATTAAGAACAGAGATAATCATCAATATTAATGAATGACTAGAATAAATATAGGCACATGATCAAGATGAATACACAAGTGTTTGGATAATCAAGTTTAACCCCAACAAAAGATGATTTAGATACTCTTACTCATAGTAGCTCTACAATGATAATAAAGAAAAAAGAGATGGAATAACATCAACAACGATTTATCTAACCGGAAAAAACCTCCACCTTATATCTTCAATATCTCCATTGAGTTTCTCTCTCTCTCTCTCTCTCTCTCTCTCTCTCTATATATATATATATATATATATATATATATATATATTATGGAATTAATTGTAATAAATAGAATGTATTTCTATGGAATGATATCCTTGTGGGTAGGTTGTGACCTCTATTTATAGGGGTCTAAGCAGACATTTTCACCTAGCGAGATCTTTACCTTTCCTATCAAGCATCATTTTCTTTACTAGCAAGCTATGTCTAACTCATCCAAGTGGCCTTTGACCACCACGTTTTGTCCAACTAGCCTCTTTGTTTTCCCAAAGAGTAAACAATTTCTTCACCCTAAAGTTACTTAGTCAAAGGAGTCTATGAACTGTCTTACTTTTCCCAGCAAGTTTGTCAACTCACTCGACGAGCTTTGTTTGTTATTAAGGAACTTGGTCTGAAAGTCATCTTAAACTGCTTATGCTTGCATATCGAGCTTTTGTCTTCTGCTGTCGAGTATGAGTAAAAAAAGATTGCCATGTTTTTGTTCTGTCTTAGTTGGGCAAGCCCCTGCTTCGTCCAAAGTGTTCTCTGCAACTCAACTTTTATATTTTATGATTTGCTTGGATACTTTCACTTGTACGCATGAATAACATAGTTAAAATGTAAATACATATGTTTTTTATCTTCTTTTTAAGATAAATTGGGAGATTTTTCATTTGATTTTGACACTGATCAACTCTTTCTAACTTATCTTCTTGTTTATCCTCAAACAAAAACCATACAAATCTCAAATGATTATAATAACTCTGTTATGCATACTTTATTTATGGTTTATGACCTAATCTAAAAATTTGAAACCAATCATTTGAATATGGCATGATTCATTTAAATGCAAATTCAAAATTAATATCACAACTATCCATAAATCGCAACATGAAGATGAAAACTTTGCTTAACCAAAGTATGCTTTAAATACAAGTTTAGATCAACAATCAATTTTCTTTAGAATCATATTATCACTGAATATCACTCAATTGGGTGGTACATTATGCCAAATAAGACCTTATACAACACTTCTTTTAACTTAGACAACGCTTGAAAGCGCTGCTTATTATGGCACTGCTATAGGTATATACAATGCATTTTTTTAATGTAATAGTTTTGGCTTAAGTGTACTTTAGGCAGTGCTTTCTGTTTAAAGCCCTGACGTAAGTTATATTTAGACAATACTTTATGATAAAATTTCTAGCATAAGATATCATTCCGTAGTGGTTTTTGATAAAAGCATTAGCATAAGTCTCTTAAGACAAAACTTTCTGATAAAAGTGTTGGCGTGTGGCATCGTTAGGAAGTTCTTTCTCATAAAAGCGCTCACATATGGAATGGATTGGCACCGCTTTCTGCTAAAAGAAATGGATAAAAGCACTCACATATGGACTGGAATGGGACAGGTTGTTGTACCATTGAATTCCTATATGTTGAACCTTTCTATAGCCAAAACTACCTCTTTCGCGACCCATTTTCTAAAATAGCTCTGAATACATAATATTGCACGAGCCGCTGTCGTCGATCAAAGTTAGGTAAACATCATATTTCCCGATTGTAGTTGTGATCACCAAGGAAATATTTTTTTGGTGTTCCTCCAACCTTCTAAAAGTATTAGAACCCTAGCATCGAGCGATCAGGGACTTCCATCGACGTACCTGCGTCCTTCTTAAGGACAACAAACATCTTGGTGATCTTTCTTTTCATTGTTCCTTTAAATGGGTGGTTTTCTTAGGGTGCCCCTCTAGTGATAGCGACAATGTACGGATGTTTCCCCTTACTGGCCTCCATTTTGGTGCCACTAGTCCCAACATCTGTGGACTTTGAGGGGAATTTACTCTTAGGTGACTCTTCTATTTTAATTTTCCTTCCTTTCACGTACTCAAAAAATCGGCCCCTCTTGGTCAACCCCTCAATAATATCTTTCAACTATATGCAGTCATCCGTGTTATGGTCGTGGCCCTTGTGGAAGCGACAATACTTTTTCTTATCCATGCGATACGACTCTTTGATGAGAAATAAGGCTCTAATTCCTCCCTTTCAAAACTCTTTGTTGGCACATTCTTGGAAGATATTTTCCCTTGACACATTCACAAATGTGTATTTTTCGTATTGGCTCTGCATTTCATAATTGGATTCATCATTCCGCCGATGGGACTCATTTCCTGCCAGCTGGCTAGAGTTGGCATCGGTAGAAACTGGGTTATGGAATCGGGTATTTAGATTTTTCTCAAGGTGGATGTAAGATTGAGACTTGCTTATTATATCATGTGTGGTCTAGACTACTTTTCTCCATAGCTTCAATATGAAGGGGCGATCCTAGAGAAGGCTATTCTCGAATATCCCACACTTAAGGCCATCTTCGGCTTCCTCTACTTCCACGAACACTTGTGTAAATTGGTCAATATAAGACCGTAGGCTTTCATTCTTTTCGTGAATGATCTTGCTTAAAGACGCTACTGTCACTGGCTTCCTTTTCTGGGTAGTAAAGAGAGCTTCAAATATTTTGCAAAAATATATCCATGATTTAATACTCTGTCCAGGCATAGTGTTAAACCATAACCTAGTCGGTCCAACAAGAGTTAGAGCAAACAATTTTTTATTTAGAGGATTCATCAATATTGAAGTAATTCAACTGCTCATTGACAAGTTGCACTTGCTCGTCCGCATGTCCCTTTTTGTCGTATTCGCTTAGCTTAGGAGGCTTCTCTATTGATTTATATATTTTGCTATTCAAGATTTATCCGTACAGAGGATGTTTTGTTGATTCTTTGGTGGAGATATTTGATTGGTTGCCACTTGAGCGACAATAGTGGCATCACGTGCTACAGTAGAGCGAGAAATGTGAAAGTCCGAAATCAGAAAATTCATGAAATCAAAGTTGATACGCTAGATGATTTGATTGAATGTAATGGATCATTATGTTTGATTTTGAAAGCTCTTGATCCGATGAACTAGAACAACTTCAAACTGACAAATTAAAGAACAAACATGAGATCATGGAAAATGCAGGAATCAGAAGTCGATTCCCACATATGACACTGCTATTTTGTTGAGGAAATAGAATTGATTAGTAAATCGATGGTTATGGAGAATTATGTCGGATATGGACTTACAATGCAATGGATAGAGGGTATGACTTGCAATGTTAACACCTCAATGGTTAAGTCAGTATGTGAGAGAGAAGAGTGAGTGAAAATTGAATACCTTAAAATGGCGCGCTTTCTATACATATATAGTGGAGAAGTCATAACAACCTTCTAGTGTTTAGGCGTGAAAAGAAGGGAGCCATTGGATGCATCTGAGACTTGGATCACCTATACTCGTCTACAAGATAGCTTTCGTATGTTGACAAATTTCTAGATAAACTACATGTCTCTCTAAATGGTCGATGGGGGGCCTTTATGGTTGGCTTTGAAATAATATATAACCGACAAAAATTCTAAAATGGAAGATCCAATTATGAAGGTCCAATCCATAATTTGACAAAGTAGGATGGATGGTCAGTTTCATCGAGATACGAGGCACTTGATCTTAATCACCTAAGCATTCTCTACTGTTAGATACGATCAAACAGCTCCCTAAGTCATACTTTGGATTAGACAAGGGGAGTTTCAACTACATGACACATATAAACCTGTCATACCCCAAAATTTACCCGACGCGATTCACGCCTGTTAAAATGTTTAAGGGTATTAAAATTAGGAGTCATGGGGTTTAACATACCTATTGTTAAACCCAACCTCTTATAAAACCTTTTTAAAAAAAAATGGGTGTAATTAACAGTTATTTTTGGCCCAATCTTGTGGCCCATTTTATCTACCTAACTATGAGGCTTTTTTAGCTTTTATAAAAAAAAAAATTGATTAATTAGTTATATATCTTTATTTCATTAGAATTATTAGTATAGTTATTGTAACTATTTTCTTAAAAAAAAGGGAATGAGTCCATTAAAATGAGATGCTATTATTATGGGTGGTTCCTATATTTTAGATTAAGTCATTATTATAATTTTTATTTTTTAATAATTATATTTATGCTCATTGGCTCGTTAGCCATATATGTATTTATATAATCATTGGTTTTATTATCAAGATTTAGCTAATATTACCTTTTCATTCAAAAAAAATTATCATTAGTGTTATTATTTTCAATTACTATTTTTCCTTATTAAAACTCACAAAAATTTAATTCAAAAAATTGTTCAATATCATTTCTTTTAAATTCTGATTATTATTACTAATATTATATTAGAAATTGATAAATGTATTTTAATTATTTTATTAAAAAAAAAAAAAAGAATCACTCAATTGCTCCTATTTTCATGGTTCTTATATCTTCATCACATCTTACACGTAAAACCAATGGAATCCAAAGTCGCGATTTTCGGAAATCTCAGAAAATTAAAACGTTTTATTCAATCATAGCAGATTCTCACCAAGTCAATTACAGTGTAGCAAAATCCAATCTTTCCTTTCCGAATTTCAGAAATAGAGACAAAAAAGATTAATACTAAAAAAAATCTCAATACATGAATCTCAAGTCCAAATACAAAACCTGAATCAATAATTTCTGAAAAAATCAAATCAAATCCAAAATCAAAGTGTATCAAATCGAATCCTAAAAATAATTTTATCGAATTAATTTATGATTTGTAACGCAAATCAACATAATTTTCCTAATTCATTCTAAAATCTAAGACTATAAATCAGAGACCAAAAGCTAACAGAAGGGGGGATGAAAAAAGAGAGAACCGAATCTAAATACGGAGACGAAAAAAAGAGGAGGGTTAGAAGTTTCGGAGTTTATCTCCTCTTGCGATCTAGACCACAAACGCGAAATCGAAGCCCCAAAGGCTGCCGTCGATCCGCGTTAGAACCCTCTCCATCGCGCCGCTTGCATCTCGTGGTCGAACCTGGAAAAACGAAAAGGGAAAATCAAAGGGAGAAAACTCGAAGATTCGCGGTAAAGAGGTAATCCGAAAAAACGCTTAGCTTTAGGATCGATTTATGTGGTGATTGATTATTGCTTTGATTGGGTTTTTTTTTTTGGGATTTAAGGTTTGATGGGGACTGAAGTTTTTGTTTCTGGGTTGTTGTTAGTATGAATGTTGTGTGTGGAGCGAGAGAGAGGAAACAGAACGAGAGAGAAGAAACAAGAGGGGGGCCGATTTTTTTGTTTGTTCTTATGGTTTTTTTTGTTTGTGTAGCATTAACGTGGGTCAGACCTTGCTAGGCCCAACGAGATTTATGGTTCCTTCACCCCTGTTCATCGATACACCTCCCATGCTGAGACTTTGTTTTATTCTTGGGCTAGCTTGCATTAGGACTACCGCCCCAATCACTTTTAACACCCCCTTAATTTTACTACCAAGAATAACATACACCCCCCCTGAACAAAATAAAATAAAACTTAATTAATTAATTTTGTAAAATGTTAATTGTTTAATTGTTGTTATTTAATTTAATTTTCTCCCCGACCCGACTAAATCTATTAGTCGCATTAGGCGAGAAATAATTTTGATTAATCTAATTTATTTGTTAATAATAAATTAATTAATCCTTTATTCAATTTTCTCCTCGAACCGACTATACCTATTAGTCGCAAGTAGACGAGAAATAATTTTTATAACTCTCGAGTAATTCTCTCCTCGACCCGACTAAAGCTATTAGTCGCATTAGACGAGAGATAAAAAATATATAAAATTCAAAATACATTTAATTTGCTGCCCGTGATGATCAATCTATCGATCTGAGTGTCGCGGGCGAAAAATCGTTGTCTTTTCTAAATGAGACACCTGATGCCTTCTTTGGGCTCGAGTGCTCAAAAAAATGATTTTTCTTTTGTACGGACCAAACTTTTTATTGTTTCCAAAAGAGGAAAAGGAAAAAAGCTGCAATAACCTTAAAAGTGGGGAGAGATCTTGGGTAAGAGGGTTGGTTATACGAAGGGAAGGTATTAGCACCCAACGTATCTATAGTACTCTATAGGTTTCTTTGCTTTGTTTTTCATTCCATTCTTGTTGAGAGGTTCTGTTGTGAAATAGGTGGGACCTAAGGTGTTTGTTTGATTATGCTCGCAAAGATCATCGCGATCCTCTGCATACATATCCCTTAAAGGGAATCAGAGCATCTGTAGCTCGGGGTCTACGGGTGCTAAGGTTTGAATGGTTTTTTGTTTTGTTTTGCTCGCCAAGGATCGACCTTGTGCCTACGTATTCTCAAAGGGATGTTGAGAAAGTCAGAGCAATCGTAGTTCCCACTTATGCTAGTGGAAGCAAAGGAAAATAGACAAATGTCGTCTAAATGCTAGATGTATCTAATCTATATCATCACATACATCTGTTTGATTTTTGTTTGTTTAACCAGCCTTGTGGCAAAAACTTTCAATGAAGTCAGCCTTGTGACAAAAAGTTTTGATTAATCAGCCAGCCTCGTGGCAAAAGTTTCAATGAAGTCAGCCTTGTGACAAAAACTTTGATTAATCATCCAGTACTGTGGTAAAACAGTTTGATTGATTAGCCAGCCTTGTGGCAAAAAGAAGTTTGATTGATTAGCCAGCCTTGTGGCAAAAAAGTTTGATTGATTGATTGTTTGTGATGATATAGAAGAGATACTCCTAGCATAGAGATGAAAAATGTCTAATCTCCTAGGGTATTTGTTTTGGATATTGGGGGATGCTTATAAGAAGCCCGTGGGTCCTTGTACGAAGCCCAAGAGGAGGCTATCCGAGGGTCCTTGCATTGTAAGCCCAAGAGGAGGCTATGGGAGGGACAATCCAGGGTCCTTGCATTGTAAGCCCAAGAGGAGGCTATGGGAGGGTCACTCGTTTGTACAAAGCCCAAGGGGAGGCATGGTATAGTTGGTTTGAGCTCTTAGAGCGATTTCACCGGGAAACCATACTCTATGTCCTAACCTAAACTAGGGAGATTCTTTGCACGAAGCCCAATAGGAGGCTATGGGGAACCTAGTGTTGTACTAAGTTGAACAAGTATATATAACACAATCACAAGTATGAACAAGTACGAACAAACATGAACAAGTACATGAACAAATATGAACAGTTATACACATATGACAAAGTGTGTGCATATAATGGAGTTTATGAAGGAAATATACCTGTAAGCATGATCCATTTGTATACACAGGGCTCGGGACTCACACTCGGGGAGAAGTCCACTTGAATCTATTCAAAGCTATGTAAACAGGTATTTACAAAAGGGCTTGGGACTTATACCTACATGGAGGCCCATGGTATTTTTGGGAAGATTTAAAGAAACCTTCATTTTTGGTTTGTTATTCAAAGTTAAAAAACAAACTGATCGAGGTATGTAAAAAAGTGTATGTACAAAAAAGCGTACAATGAAATACCTAATTTCATGTACTGGAATGGGTATGTACAAAAGGGGCTCGGGACTTATACCTACATGGAGGCCCATGGTATATTTACAAAAACATGGTTGATTGTTTATTTACAGACGCGTTGTTTGAAAAACTGTTTGAAAGTTTTTTATTTTGAAAAAGTTTTATTGTTTAAAAAAACTGTACAAAAAGAAAAGAAATGGGACTTACACTCTCTAATATTCGAGAGGCCCCTGTTTTATTTTCATAAAACAGGGTGGATGGTTTGAAAAAGATGTGTGATTTGTTGTTAAAAAAACTGTTTGAAAGTTTTGGAAAAAAGTTTTCTGTACAAAGAAAGACGAAAGGGACTTATACTCTCTAATATTCGAGAGGCCCCACATCGTTTTGAAAATCAATTGATCAATTAAAAAGATTTAATCAAAAGTTTCCTTTGAAAATCAAAAAGAAATGGTTTATCGTTTTTGAAAAGAATCGCGATCGCTCGTTTTAAAACGATTTGAATTTTGAAAGAAGTCAATTTAATCAAGATAAACAAAAGATTATTCTCAATTAACACTTAGGTGATTAGGGTTTGATCACAAAAAATATTTACAAGTGATTAGGTTTGAAAATCAAATGAAAAAGTAGTATTTAAAAGTATTTAAAAACATTTAAAAATATGTCATTTTAAACCTATTTAAAAATGTATCAAATAAATATTTTTTGGTGATTTTTTTTGGTATTCATAAAATATGTATATTAAATAAGAAGTGTTCAAAAAATGAAGAAAAAATAAGTTGATTTGATTAGTTAAATTAATTAATGAAGTTTGTTAAAAAAATGAAAGAAAAATAGTGTTAAAAAAAAGGTTTTGGTCCCTAAGGGTGTTGAACCCGTGACCTCTCTCTCACCAGCCAAAACAACAACCAACTGAGCTGCGCGCGCAGCTTGTTAATGATACGCCTTCAGTTTATTATATTTTAAAACCAATGTTTGAATTTCCCAAACCAAATCTGGCGCCAAGAACACAACCCTAACTGAATTTTGAATTCCTTCAAATCTGCGTTGTTTTGATCGATCAAAGGGTCTATCTCACTCGGTTTTTCACAAGGAACATGATGGTGCCCTTTAATTTCATTTATTTTTGCTCTAAGATGATTAATTCTCTGATGAACACGAAGAACCCTAATATGACAAATCTTTGTGAAATCGTGTATGATCATGATATGATGCAATTGATTGAGGGTTATTATTCAGTGATGGTGCAGAAACAAGATGGTAACTTAGTTTTTCATTTATGATGCATGTATGATAGAGTTTGAAGTTCATGAGCACTTACCTCAAAAACGGCCAAGCTGGAGATTGAATTTTGCAGAGGAGGTGTTACAGATGTTGTTGCTTGATCTGGACAGCTTCAATGAACCTTAGGGAAGGTGTCTGGATGCTTGGAGTGAATTGAAAACACCTGGAGTAGTTGGAGGTACCCGATCTGCAGTTAAGCCCAAGTGTGAATCGAGCTCTATGATTCTGATGTTTCAGGTTGATGATGAGTGTTTGGATAGCTCATATGTGATATATGTGAGGTGTTGGAAGTGTTAATTTGTACAGAAATGATCTGGAATGAAGATTGGCATGATAAGGCTCTTTATGTGTTCATATGGAGGTTGAAGAGTGAATCTGAGTTTTGGGGTAATTTGGGGTGTGTGAGTGGTTCAAACACATCCCATATGATGTTTATGAGTTGCTAGAACCATCACTTTGGCCATAACTTCAAGGGTTTGGAGGTTGAGTTTTCTACCTCTTTGAAAACTATGAAACTTGCAATTCAAGAAAGAAGAGAGAAAACCTATAATTGTGAGGTTTTGGTGTGAATTGAAGAGTGATTTGCACCTCTATTTATAGGCCAAACATTCTGAACTCAGAGCTTTGCAACTTGCTTCTTCTTTGGTGATTTGGCACTTAAAGGATAGAAAGGAATCTTACCATTAAATGCATATGGTTAAAGTTACTAAACCATGGTTAAAATTGGCTATGCTTCTTATCTCTTTCCCATCTGTCTCAAATCAGAAAATATCTTCCAATTATTGCCTCTATGTATCATTACTTGGTCCATTTGGCAATTTGGCTCATAACTTTGGCAAAATGACTTGAAATTTCAAGTGAAAAGTTCACTAATGGCAAAATTCAAAACCATAGCTACACTTCAAATTTTTTTATGCTCTTGGACATTTTGGAAAGCTCATGTTACACACTTCAAAACCCTAGTTGAAAGTTTCTTCAAGATCCTTAAGGAAGTGGGTGAAAAAGATCCATGAACTTTGAGAAAAATGAAGTTTTAAGTGAATTTTTCAAAAGATGCCAACTTTGAAGCTCCATATCTCTTAAATGGTTGATCTTATGGAAAAAAATTATATGTGTCAAAGTTGTTTATTGGATCAAAATCTACAACTTTCATGTTGGAAGTTTTTTTCAGTTTGTAGGTGAAATTTTGAGTTATTCCCTTTCAAAGTTTGGAAAAAACCATGAAAAACACTTAGAAAAATTTTCTAAGTATGAAAGTCAAACTTTTGACTTTTTGATTCTTGATTGATTTTCTTGATTTTTCTTGATCAAATGACTTCTCATATCATATATTGATGATTTAAAACTTTAAAAGTCATGGTTGACCAAAATTCCCCAAAAGTCAATGGCAATCTTGTACAGTTGACTTTTTTCAAACGAATCGCGTTTCTGGAGATTTCAAATGAAACAGGCTATCCTCACCAAATGAATGGTATGAATGGATCATATTGAAGCATTAGAGGATATTGAGCCATGGTTTGAGTTGTGGCACCATGTCCTGATTAAAAAGTCAGTTATTCAGTGAATTAGGTCAAAAACCCTAATTGTCGACCTGATGAAATTGATGACTGTGGACCTTGAATTGAGATGCAATTTCCATTGGATATTGTCATAGGGATTATTTGAGGATGATTGAAACCTTTGATTGACTCCCTGGGGATTTTTTGGGTTTCCCAAATGTGATCCCTGATTTCAGTCCCTGATAGTTCAAAACCCTGATCTGAGGATTTGTCTGATCAATCTTTGTGTAGGAGATGTTATGAGCCAATGGATTAGGTCAAAATGAGGTACTTGGGGTCTTGAGGTCATGTCCCAAGTTACTAGGTCAAATCCTGAGCAAAAGTCAGGGGTATGCTATCTTCAGGCAAAACCCTAATTCAGTCGATTCAAAGCTGTTGAGCTTGTTGAAGTGAATCTCTGAGGACCAAATGTTGATTGTTGATGAAGATGGTTCTTTTGAGATGAAGGGAGAACAAAACCCTAATTGATTGTTACTTGTACTGATGAGTGATTTCCTGATTAAATCCTGTTGAGTCACAAGTAACAAACACAAGCTATGCAATTTGTTAGAGATGCAAATGATGCATATGCAATGATATGAGGTGGTATCTTAGGTCAAAAATTGGGGTATGACACTGAGCAATCAACAATACCCTCAATCTGTTAGCTATATTGACCAAACCTATTGGTCACCGCATCTAACGGTGCCATATCAGGGTTGTACGCCCAAAACTTAAAACATTCAAAACACTTCAAATCAAACTACGGATTTTCATCCTAAGTCAAACTACGATAGGTGTCATACCCCAATTTTTGACCTAAGATACCACCTCATATCATTGCATATGCATCTCTAACAAATTGCATAGTTTGTGTTTGCTACTTGTGACTCAGCAGGGATTTAATCAAGAGATCACTCATCAGTACAAGTAACAATCAATTAGGGTTTTGTTCTCCCTCCATCTCAAAAGAACTATCTTCATCAACAATCAACATTTGGTCCTCAGAGATTCATTCCAACAAGCTCAAAGGCACTGAATCAACCAGATTAGGGTTTTTGACTGAAGATAGCATACTCTTGACTTTTGCTCAGGATTTGACCCAATGACTTGGGACATTACCTCAAGACCCCAAGTACATCATTTTGACCTAATCCATTAGCTCAAGACATCTCCTACACAAAGATTGATCAGACAAATCCTCAGATCAGGGTTTTGAACTATCAAGGACTGAAATCAGGGATCACATGTGGGAAACCCTAAAAATCCCCAGGAAGTCAATCAAAAGTTTCAATCATCTTCAAATAATCCCTATGACAAAATCCAATGGAAATTACATCTCAATTCAAGACCTACAGTCATCAATTTCATCTGGTCGACAATTAGGGTTTTTGACCTAATTCACTGAATAACTGACTTTTTAATCAGGACATGGTGTCACAACTCAAACTATGATTCAATATCCTCTAATGCCTCAATATGATCCATTCATACCATCCATTTGGTGAGGATAGCCTGTTTCATTTGAAATCTCCAGAAACGCGATTCGTCTGAAAAAGTCAACTGTACAAGAACACCTTTGACTTTTGGGAATTTTGGTCAACCATGACTTTTGAAGTTTTGAATCATCAATACATGATATATGAAGTCATTTGATCAAGAAAAATCAAGAAAATCAATCAAGAATCAAAAAGTCAAAGTTTGACTTTTCATACTTAGAAAAATTTCTAAGTGTTTTGCATGGTTTTTTCCAAACTTTGGAAGGGAATTTCTCAAAATTTCACCTACAAACTGAAAAAAACTTCCAACATGAAAGTTGTAGATTTTGATCCAATGAACAACTTTGACACATATAATTTTTTTTCCAAAAGATCAACCATTTAAGAGAAATGGAGCTTCAAAGTTGGTACTTTTTGAAAACTTCACTTAAAACCTCATTTTCTTCAAAGTTCATGGATCTTTTTCACCCACTTCCTTAAAGATCTTGAAGAAACTTTCAACTAGGGTTTTGAAGTGTGTAATATGAGCTTTCCAAAATGTCCAAGAGCATGAAAAAATATGGAGTGTAGCCATGGTTTTGAATTTTGACATTAGCGAGCTTTTCACTTAGAATTTCATGCCATTTTCACTAAGTTATGCACTATTCTACCAAATGATCCAATTGATGACACATAGAGGCAATAATTGAAAGATATTTCTGGTTTGAGATCAGAATGGAAAGAGATAAGAAGCTTAGAGAAATAACCATGGTTTAGTTACTTTTAACCATATGCATTAAATGTGAAAGATTCCTTTTTATCCTTTAAGCCAAATCATCAAACCTTGAAGCAAGTTGCAAAGCTCTGAGTTCAGACTCTTTGGCCTATAAATAGAGGTCCAAACTCCATTCAAAATCACACCAAAGTCTCACAAATTATAGGCTTTCTCTTTCTTTCTTGAATTGCAAGTTTCTTAAGTTTCAAAGAGGTAGAAATCCCAACCTCTAAACCCTTGAAGTTCTGGCCAAAGTAATGATTCTAACATCTTATAAACATCATATGGGATGTGTTTGAATCACTCATACACCCAAAAACACCTCAAATCTCAGAATCATCATCTCACTTCTCAAATATGCATAACCTAAGCCTTATCATGCCAAAATCAATTCCAGGTCATTTCTGTCCAAACTAACACTTCAAACACCATCCATATACTTCATATGAACTATCCAAACACTCATCATCAACCTGAAACATCAGAATCATCAAGCTCGATTCTCACTTGCTCCTACTGCAGATCGGGTACCACCAACTGCTCCAGGGGTTTTCAATTCATTCCAAGCATCCAGACACCTTCCATAAGGTCCATTGAAGCTATCCAGATCATCAAGCAACTTCTGTAACACCCCTATTGCAAAATTCAATTCTCAGGTGGCCGTTTTAGAAGGTAAGCTCTCTTGAACCTCAAACTCTATCATACATGCATCATAAATGAAAAACTGGTTTACCATCATGTTTCTGCATATGTATGGATCATTAACCCTCAATCAATTGCAACTTATCATGCACACACACGATTTCAGATTGAAACTCAGAATTAGGGTTTTCGTGTTCATCAGAGAATTAATCATCTTAGAGCAAAAATAAATGAAATTAAAGGTCATCATCATGTTCCTCGTCCAAAACCGAGTGAGATAGACCCTTTGATCGATCAAAACAATACAGATTTGAGGAAATTCAAAAATCAGTTAGGGTTGTGTTCTTGGCGCCAGATTTGGTTTGGGAAATTCAAATTCTTGATTTAAAATATATTTTACAAAACGCGTATGTTTAACAAGCCACAAGCGTGGCTCAGTTGGTCCATGTTTTGGTCAGCAAGCGTAGGTGCGTGGGTTCAAACCCTGGTAGGACCAAAACCAATTTTTTTTGACACTATTTTTCTTTCATTTTTTAACAAACTTCATCATTTAATTTAACCAATCAAATCAACTTATTTTTTCTTCATTTTTTAAACACTTCTTATTTAATATACATATTTTGACAATATCAAAAAAAATCACAAAAAAAGATTTATTTAATATGTTTTTAATTAGGTTTAAAATGATACATTTTTAAGTGTTTTTAAATACTTTAAATATTTGTTTTTCATTTAATTTTAACCTAATCACTTGTAAATATTTTTTGTGATCAAACCCTAATCATTTAGGTCTTAATTGAGTATTAAAACTTGTTTTAACTTAATTAAGTTGTTTTCTTTCAAATTCAAATCGTTTTAAGACGAGCAATCGCGATTCTTTTTCAAAACGATAAACCACTTCTTTTTTAAATCCTTTTTGATTAATCAATCGATTTTCAAAATGAAGTGGGGCCTCTCGAATATTAGAGAGTGTAAGTCCCATTTTCTTTTCTTTTTGTACAGTTTTCAAAACAATAAAACTTCTTAACAAAATCTTTTCAAAACAATTTTCAAATCATTTTCAAAACGAAGAAACTCCAAAGAAAGAAAACTTTTCAATATACCACGGGCCTCCATGTAGGTATAAGTCCCAAGCCCTTTTGTACATACCCATTCCAGTACATGAAATTAGGTATTTCATTGTACGCTTTTTGTACATACTTCGATCAATTTGTTTTTTAACTTTGAGTAACAATCAAAAAATGAAGGTTTCTTTAAATCTTCCCAAAAATACCATGGGCCTCCATGTAGGTATAAGTCCCAAGCCCCTTTGTAAATACCTGTTTACATAGCTTTGAATAAATTCAAGTGGACTTCTCCCCGAGTATAAGTCCCGAGCCCCCGTGTATACAAATGGATCATGCTTACAGGTATATTTCCTTCATAAACTCCATTATATACACACGCTTTGTCATATATGTATAACTGTTCATATTTGTTCATGTACTTGTTCATGTTTGTTCGTACTTGTTCATACTTGTGATTGTGTTATATATGCTTGTTTAACTTAGTACAACACTAGGTTCCCCACAGCCTCCTATTGGGCTTCGTGCAAAGAATCTCCACTAGTTTAGGTTAGGACATAGAGTATGGTTTCCCGGTGAAATCGCTCTAAGAGCTCAAACCAGCTATACCATGCCTCCCCTTGGGCTTTGTACAAACGAGTGTCCCTCCCATAGCCTCCTCTTGGGCTTACAATGCAAGGACCCTCGATAGTCCCTCCCATAGCCTCCTCTTGGGCTTACAATGCAAGGACCCTCGGATAGCCTCCTCTTGGGCTTCGTACAAGGACCCACGGGCTTCTTATAAGCATCCCCAATATCCAAATCAAATACCCTAGGAGATTAGACATTTATCATCTCTATGATAGGAGTATCTCATCTATATCATCACAAACAATCAAACAATTAATCAATCAATCAATCAAACTTTTTTGCCACAAGGCTGGCTAATCAATCAAACTGTTTTACCACCGTACTGGATGATTAATCAAAGTTTTTGTCACAAGGCTGACTTCATTGAAACTTTTGCCACAAGGCTGGCTGATTAATCAAAGTTTTTGTCACAAGGCTGACTTCATTGAAACTTTTGCCACAAGGCTGGTTAAACAACAAAAACATCTTTATCATTCTAAGCACCCTAAGTGGCATGGCCCCGGGCTTATAATGAAAAGATTTTCAAACAAAAAACAAACAGATGTATGTGATGATATAGATTAGATACATCGAACATTTAGATGACATTTGTCTCTTATCCTTTGCTTCCACTAGCATAAGTGGGAACTACGATTGCTCTGACTTTCTCAACATCCCTTTGAGAATACGTAGGCACAAGGTCGTATCCTTGGCGAGCAAAACTTCTCTCTCAAACCACTCAAACCTTAGCACCCGTAGACCCCGAGCTACAGATGCTCTGATTCCCTCTAGGGGATATGTATGCAGAGGATCGCGATGATCTTTGCGAGCATAATCAAACAAACACCTTAGGTCCCACCTCTTTCTCACAAGAACCTCCACCATAACAAGAATGGAATAAACAAAACAAAGAAACCTATAGAGTACTATAGATACGTTGGGTGCTAATACCTTCCCTTCGTATAACCAACCCTCTTACCCAAGATCTCCCCCCACTTTTAGGTTATTGCAGCTTTTTTCCTTTTCCTCTTTTGGAAACAATAAAAAGTTTGGTCCGTACAAAAGAAAAATCATTTTTTGAGCACTCGAGCCCAAAGAAGGCATCAGGTGTCTCATTTAGAAAAAACAACGATTTTTCCCCGCGACAATAGGCCATTCAAAAAGCCTTCAAACACCTCCATAACAAATTCAAAGGCGTACAACCCTGTGCCCGAACTACGTTGACTCTGATTCTCCCTAAGGAGATACGTAGGCACTTGGATAACCAAGGCGAGTCCCCCACCCTAAAACCTCCATTCTGTCCAATCTCACTTTTCCCCCTATTCATTTCCTTAGCTATTAAACCTGAACATTTTAGCCATAAAATTTGACCTTAGATTCAAAGCCATAGGAAAGGGTTGAGGGTGCCTAACACCTTCCCTCGACCTGATTATAATAACTTACCCCGATCTCTTAACTGCGTAGGGTTTCCTATTCGCCCTTCAGAATAGGTGGCGACTCTAAATATTTATTTTTAGGGCAGGTTGCTACAGCTGGCGACTCTGCTGGGGACAATCATCAATGGTGAATTATTATGCTCCTAAGGCTTGAGAGGGTTTAGGTTTTGGCAAACTTTTTAGGTTTTGGCGAACTTTTTTGGGGTTTGGCAAATTTTGCCAAAATTAGGGTTTGGTTTAGAATTTAGGTTTTCCTTAAATATTTAAATTTTTATTTATTTATTCATCTGCAATTTATTTATTTACGTTTAATTTAATTAAATATCTTTATATTTGTTATTTTATGGTATTCTGTTGGGATATTGTAAATTGCTGTTAAGCCTAAGCGTGGGAATTATAATAATGACCAGAGGGGAATTACATCGCCTACGAGTCTTATTATAATTCCACTCAGAGTGGGTTAGATATTCGGAAAGGTCTGATACGAGGCTCGACCTTGTTGAGGGCTGGACTGGGTATTTAGCTGATCTCTCTGGGAACCAACCCCTAAAATTCGAACCTCATGGACCAATGAGTCGTTCCAAAATCCAAAGAGACAAAAAGTCTCGGCGGTTACGAACAATCCCATGAGACCTTCTAGAACATTCCCGTGGAAAGGGTAGGCTCCTGAGCCGTTACGTCGAACCTATGAACCTAGGGCTTATGTGCTTATGTGTTTAACTGTACTCTTTCATTATTTCTTATATATATCTCATATAATTGTGGCATTAATCATGCATCATGTGCATTCTTGCATCGGGTCTTATCAAAAAAAAGGTGATAAAAAAAAGGAGTTATTATATTTAACCAATGGATGTGGATAAGGCATAAACACGCATAAAACATATCATTCATGGCATGCATATCATTTTCATGGCATTGAAAGAAGATCTCTCTTTTACCTTCAGAGCAAGAGACCATTGGGAAGGATAATCTAACATCCCGACCGTCTTATCAGACAAGATTTCAGCAAAAGAAATCAATGGAGCAGCTAGAACAGAATCAAGCCGCCCTTCGTGAGGAAGTGCCCCAATTGAAAGGCACTGTTGAGGATCTCAAAGGAGGAATGACCCAAATGCTGAGCTTCATGAAAGATCTCATGGATAAGCAAGAAAAGGCTAAGGAGGTTCAAGACCAGTATGAGGAGATCCCCGACGATGGAAACCCGCTGCTAGGATTTGTTTCAGGCTTTGGCCCGGCTAAGGACAGACCTCAGGTCCGATCTGTCAGGAGAGCTATCCAATTCCAAGAGAAAGGAGAGACCTCTCAAGAAGGGTTTGTCCCCACTCCAGAAACAAAAGGGACAACCCGCACAGTTTGCATTCCTGCTAACAACGTCCTTAAGGATAATGATTACCTGGATCTACAATACGGAGTACAAGAGGTGGACAACACAGACCAAGCACCTCAGACGCAGCAGTCTAATCCTAACTCTAGGGAAGACTCCAAGGACAATGAACAAATCAAGGCACTAGAGGAGAGACTAAAAGTAGTAGAAGGGTACGATGCTTTTGATGTGGATGCTTTCGAAATGAGTTTGGTCTCAGACTTGACTATCCTACACAAATTCAAGATTCCTGACTTCGAGAAATACAAAGGACTCACATGTCCGAGGAACCACTTGCGCATGTATGTGCGAAAAATGGCTGCCTATGCTCACGATCAAAAGCTGATGATACATTTCTTTCAAGATAGCTTAAGTGGGGCATCTGTTGACTGGTACATGCAATTGGAGAAATCCTATATCCGAAGCTGGAATGATCTTGCTAACACATTCTTGAAGCAATACAAGTACAACCTGGACATGGCACCCAACCGGATGCAATTACAAAACATGTCGCAGAAGAAGGATGAATCATTCAAGGAGTATGCCCAAAGGTGGAGGGAAATGGCTTCTCGAGTCCAACCTCCCTTGATGGAAAAAGAACTGGTGGACATATTTATGAGTACTTTGCAAGGACCATACTATGATAAGATGGTCGGAAGCATATCTTCAGGGTTCTCGGACTTAGTGGTCATTGGTGAAAGGATTGAAAATGGGATAAAAAATGGGAAGATACAAGGGGCACCCTCAGGTTCCTATCAAGCAAAGAAATCATATGATGGGAAGAAAGAACCCAGCACTGTAGGAGCAATCCTGGTCAGTCAGACCCCGGCACTACAATAGAAGGATCAGCAAAAGCAACAGGGTGGCCAACGCCCCTGGAGATCCAAACCAAAACGATCATTCACCCCGTTGCACATGCCACTATCTCAAGCTTTGCAACATCTGCTCAGTCAAAACATGATAACTCTGCTGCCTCCATACTCGGCTCCAGCTAACCCCGCTCCTGGGTACAAGCATCATGCTAGGTGCGCTTATCATTCAGATAGTCCGGGTCATGATACAGAAGATTGTGGGCCGTTGAAGCACAAGATCCAAGATCTAATTGAAGAAGGGCTCATTGAGTTTGAACAGCCTCGCAAGTCTAATGCTACAAGTGGCTAGAAGAAGGATTTCCTTAGATCATTAGTTTTTGCTTTCATTTGCAATTTCTTTTCAGTTTGTTTAAACATTGGTTTGCGGTATACGCTATGTACTTTACAAAAATCATTAATGCATTGCTTACGTTTGTCTTGGTTTATTCCTAGTGTTTTCACTATGTTCAAAACTGTGTTTTTACTTGGTTTTATTATTTGTGATATTCAACTTTTGTTCAAAGATGTGTACCTTTAGAGGGAGAATGACGAAAACGATACCACAATATCATACAGTACGCTTTCGAACAGACCGTGTTGACGATATACAGGCATTGTTTCAATTCCAATACAGTGGAGATATAAGGATGTTAATCCCTCGTCAACCCTTTTGAGCCTAAGAAGTAGGAGTTTTCCTTCACGTACAAAATAAAAACCCTCAAAATATAACCTGGGGTAGGGTAGCTGTTCAGTTAACTTGATTATCCCAAATTGTTCCTTTGAACATAATCAACTGATGGTTCTCCGTCATAATTAAGCTTGACAGTCAATGTCCGCAAAGAAAAAGAAAAAACAACGCAAGGCCTGCCAAGTCAAAACCTATTAAGGGAGACTTAGGCAAAATTGGGGCATCCCGCTGACTGTAATTTTAAAATAAACAAGTTCAGGCAAAATTAGGGATAATAAAGTAAAAAAAGGGGTCACTATATACCCTTGACAAAAGGAAAATATTACAAAAGGAGGATGACTGTCTTTGCAGATAAACCTTTGGTTTTTGAACCATCATAAATGTCAATGTTATAATTCCCAAAGTCTTTTGGAGCCTAAATGCATAGTTGACTGAGCGTAGGACTGGAGAACGTCACGAGGAAAGGGGTGGGTACAAATAAACTTTGAGCCATTATCCTTTGTTTCTTAAAACCATGAACCAGGCCACGTTACAACCCTTAAAAGTCCTAACTGAAACATGGTTAGTTCGAAAGCATACCGTTACAAAAAGGTATCCCGACTCCTTAAGGTCCACTATAACTCTTGAGTTGACATCACTTTCTTACAAAAAAAAAAACTTTGTTTTACTAAAAAAATGTTTTTAAACTTTCAAGACAGACATATGCATTCGCATCTTATGAATTTCATCGTAAAGCACACTGGTCTATATAGATTCAAATGTTTTAACATCAGGGAGAAGTTGCATGGAGCATGGCTAATGGCTAGAAGTCCTACCGACAGGCGAAATAGCTTTAAAAGCATATCAAAGAAGAAATATCTCTTACGCCTGACTCGGATGGCTATTGTATACACAGGGCATATCCCGTTGTTATTCTATTTACCTGGGGCAGTCTAATCAAGATCCATGGAATCTCTCAAGGACTCTGAATAGCCCATGGGGCAAGTCCATTACCTGGGGGCACGTTGCAAAGGTCACTTCATATAAGATGGTGTTAATACTATTCTCACATCCTTTCTGGGAACCTTTTTTTAGGTAATTTTCTCTAAAAACGTCTCTTAATCCTTTCAGGCAGTCTTCTTTAAGACATGCTCAAATATCTATTATCCTTTTTAGGAGCCCTTTTCAGATAGTCTTCTTTAAGACACATCCTCTCGTTCTTTCTACAAACCTTTCCAGCTGTCTCTTGTCATCTTCAGAAATCTTTTCAGATAGTGTTCTCTAAGACATATTCCTTTCTAAGAACCTTTTCTAGATGGTCTTCTTTAAGACATCTCTTAACTTTTTCATGTAGTCTTCTTTAAGACATCCCTTACCCTTTTCAGGTAATATTCTCTAAAATATCCCTCATCCTTTCCAGGAACCTTTCTAGGTAATCTTCTTTAAGACACTCGTCAATCTTTTCAGACATGTTCAAATTTCTCTTATAAACCTTGTCAAACTTTGTTTAAGGTACAATCTTCTTCAAGACGGTCTCCTATCCTTTCTAGGGTAGTCTTCTTCGAAATGTCTTCTCCTGAGTTTTGTTTAAAACCCTACTTTCCTTAAAATAGTCCTTATCCTCTATGGGATTCTTTGACCCTCTTTGCAAACGTGCCTCCCCGAGCTTTGTTTAAAGCACGATCTTGTTCAAGACAATCTCATATCCTTTCCAGGAATCTCTTCAGGTAATCTCCTAGAAGACATCATCTCATTCTGAGTATTCAGTGAACTTTTGTCCATCGGACACGATCAAGACGCATGACTAATTCTGAAAAGCATCTGCTTCACATTCAAAACAATACCTAGCATCAGGGAGATTGGGTTAACCAAGGGCGATCATTGATAATAAAGATCCCTGAACCGGGAAAACCACGTCTAGGGGGTTCTCCTAAACAGGGGCAAAATATCAAGGATTATAAGGGCCTACAATCAAGGATCCTATTGACTGGGGCATATCTTTCAAGAATTCAAATACTGGGGCAGTGCATATCAGGTTCATGGCATGACATGGTAATATTCGAGTTCCCTCTAAGAATATTTCCTTCAAGTCAAGTGGGGCGTCTCTCAAAATTTCTGATATTGAGGAAATCACACTAGTATCGCACAAGGAGCATTACTGCATAATCAGCCTTCCTACGCCTGTATTATTTACGACCTACAGTGGGGGTCGTCGTACATACACAATTCTCATTTATTTTGAGAATCTCATTACATGACACATGCATCATAACATTGCATAAATTCAACATTCGCCTTTTCAGGTCACTCTGGAGTCAAAAGGATGTTATCATCAAATTACGGTGCAAATACGATCGTTTCAACGATTTAATCTTAACAATTTTGATGCTCCATTCTGAGCCTTTCTTCAAAGGCAATTCAGAAACAATCAAAGAATCCCCTACCTTTCTAGGTAGTCTTTCCCAAAACGATTACAAATCTTTCCAAGTAGTCTTCTCTAAGACCCTTCTTAGCCTCTCTAGGTAATCTTGTTTAAGACATTTCACATCTTTTTAGAAGCCTCTCTAGGTAATCTTGTTTAAGAAGTTTCATATCCTTTCTAGGAATCTTTTTAGGTCAATCTTGTTTAAGACATATCCTATCCTTTCTAGGTAGTTTTGTTTAAAACGCATTGTTAGAACAAGATTTGTTCTTATCAATTATCTTAGTTTTGATGATAACAATAATATGAATTTTGCTTAAGATAATATGGTACTCTAATCCAATGCAATTTCCCTTTCAGGAAATATATAAAGAGTACGCATAATTCAGCGCTCAGAAGTTGTGTCTCAAATGGTTCAGCATGCAACATCAGAACATGGTCTGGCAAGACATCAGAAGATGGTCGAAGCAGAATCAGAACATGGGTCTATGGAAGCATCAGAAGAACATGAGATCAGAAGCACTGAAGATCAGAAGATGGTATCACGCTCAGAAGCACTTCAAGGTCAGAAGATCAGAAGATGCTATGCACCAAGCTGTTTGACTCTGATGATATTCAAACGTCGTATTCACAAACATCAGATCAGAAGGAAGTACACGTGGCAGACTACGCTGACTGACAAAAGGAACGTTAAAAGCTACTAAAGGCTACGTCAGTAGACACAGCGTGAACAAGGCTCGAGGTAGTTGACAAAAGCGTATAACATTAAATGCAAAGCTGTACGGAACACGCAAAGCATTAAATGCATTCAACGGTCATCTTCTCAACGCCTATAAATATGAAGTTCTGATGAGAAGCAAGGTTAACGATCCTGAACAAAGACAATTCAAATTAACTTGCTGAAACGCTGTTCAAATCAAAACTCAGAATTTTCATCTTCATCAAAGCTCACTACATTGCTGTTGTAATATATTAGTGAGATTAAGCTTAAACAGTAAGAGAAATATCACAGTTTGTGATTATAGCTTTTAAGAAGCATTTGTAAACTCTTGAATAGATTACATTAAGTTGTAAGGAACTAGAGTGATCGTGTGATCAGTATACTCTAGGAAGTCTTAGCAGTTGGCTGAGCAGTTTGTAACTAGAGTGATCAGGTTGATCAGAATACTCTAGGGAAGTCTTAGGAGTGAACTAAGCCTAGAGTGATCGTGTTGATCAGTAGACTCTAGAAAAGTCTTAGAGGGTATCTAAGCAGTTGTTCCTGGAGTGATCAAGTTGTGATCAGAAGACTCTGGAAGACTTAGTTGCGGACTAAGTGGAAAACCATTGTAATCCGTGCGATTAGTGGATTAAATCCTCAGTTGAGGTAAATCATCTCTGCGGGGGTGGACTGGAGTAGCTTCGTTAACAGCGAACCAGGATAAAAATAATTGTGCAATTTATTTTTATCGTCCAAGATTTAAAGTCACACTTATTCAATCCCCCCCTTTCTAAGTGTTTTTCTATCCTTCAATTGGCATCAGAGCGCCGGTTCTAAGGTGCAAGCACTTAACCGTGTTTAGAAAAGATTCAGGAAGAGAAAAACGCTTCATTTAAAAGATGGTTGATGAAAGTGAAAAGTCTACACCTACACCTACATCTACATCTGGCTCTGCTGAGCAATACAATGGTTATACTAGACCGCCGGTATTTGATGGTGAAAACTTTGAATACTGGAAAGATAAACTGGAAAGTTACTTTCTGGGTCTAGATGGTGATCTATGGGATCTTCTGATGGATGGTTACAAACATCCAGTAAATGCCAGTGGCGCAAAGCTGTCAAGGCAAGAAATGAATGATGATCAAAAGAAGCTTTTCAGGAATCATCATAAATGCAGAACTGTTTTGCTGAATGCTATCTCTCATGCTGAGTATGAGAAGATATCTAACAGGGAAACGGCCTATGATATATATGAGTCCTTGAAGTTCAGAGGCTTCAGAAGTTCAAAGAGATTTGAACATGGAGAATCTTCTGATGACAGAAGATCTGACAAGAAGAAGGTCATGTGCTATGAATGCAATGAACCAGGACACTTCAGGAATGAATGTCCAAATCTTCAGAAGGAGAATCCCAAGAAGAAGTTTCATAAGAAGAAAGGTCTTATGGCAACCTGGGATGAGTCAGAAGATGAATCAGAAGATGAGCAGGCTAACTGTGCGCTGATGGCGACAGAAGATGACGGATCAGAATCTACATCAGAATCAGATTCTGAAGAGGTATTTTCTGAACTTACTAGAGATGAGTTAGTTTCCGGTCTAACTGAACTTCTGGAACTCAAGTCTCAGATTAGTCTCAAATACAAAAAGCTGAAAAAGCAATTTGAATTTGAAACAAAGAAGCTTGAGTTGGAAAATTCTGAATTAAGAGAAAAACTTTTAAAATTATCCAATAATGTTGGATCTCCTTCTGATTCAGAAAAATCCACTCCTAGTCTAAACCATATTCTGAAAGAATATGATTTAAGTTTCAGGAAGTTCTTATCTAGAAGTATTGGCAGAAGTCAGCTAGCTTCTATGATATATGCTGTGTCTGGAAACAAAAGAGTTGGCATTGGTTATGAGGGTGAAACCCCATACAAACTTGAACCTGTTGATGAAATGAAACTCACATACAAGCCATTGTATGATCAGTTCAAGTATGGCCACTCTCATGATATTAGGCACACTTCACATGCACAAAGTTTTCACATAACACACACCAAGAAGCATGTGACACAACCTAGGAAATATCATGAAACTCATATTAAAAATTATCATGCTGTTCCTCCTATTGCTTATAATGTCAAACCCAAGTTCAATCAGAACTTGAGAAAATCTAACAAGAAAGGACCCAAGAAAATGTGGGTACCAAAGAAAAAGATTATTTCTTTTGCAGATTCTCTTGATAACAAAGAAGACAACATTCAACATGACATGACACCTGGATTCAAGTTGGTCTCAACACTTGAAGGGAAGAAAGATTGTCTTTCAAGTTCTGGTTCTTAAATCTGTTGAAGAAACTATGTTTGTAGAAATTCAGAAAAGAAAGTTTATTAGTCTTGGAACCATCTGTTTTGTTTGTCTCTAAAGCATTGATGTTTCATTCTTGATTATTCTGAATGCTCTAAATGCTACAGAATATACAACATTGAAACATTGATTGTGGACAAATCAATAAACATCTGTTTTGATGATAAACTTGTTTGTGATGAAACAAAGAGCTTAAGAATTTCTGCAGATACAGTTTTGTCTTATCAGAAGCTGCAGAACAAAGAAGTAAACCTCCAGAAGCTGTGTACATCAGAAGTAATGGATCAGAAGATCATTCAGACTTATATCAGCACACTTCAGAAGGAGTATTTCCAGAAGAGAAATTAGATCAATTCAGAAGCAGTAATCAGAATTTGAAGGCGTAAAATCTCTCTGATATTTACAGCTGTCATCTATTATCTGATGATGAACACGTGTCTGTACGGTTTGTACAAAGCGTGCAGTTGAAAAGACGCCGACCTAGGTAACTGTATTAAATCATTTCATTTACTGTGTTCTCTCTCCTAATGTCATTTCTCATTAAATGCATAATGATTTCTTTTTAAATCTTTTAAATAACCCGCTTCATCTTCATTCCCACTTTTTCTCTCTTTCTCTCTCTTTTGTGCATTCATCTCGTTGCATCTCTCTTCAAACCCTAGTTCTTGATTTGATCACAAAGCATTATCATAATGAATCCATCTTCTCGTTCATCAATCTCTAAAGATAGTATCACTTCCACACAGAACCGTTTAAGCAAAAATGATGCTCCGTTGAAAACATGCTTAATACCCACGAAAGAACTGGAAGTTCTATGTGAATCGGCTGTGGACGTCAACAACCTTAAAGCAAATGGCTTTCAGTGTGATGCAAGAATCTTTGAGCAAGGATGGTCTAAATATCTTGATAGATTGGTTGGTCCAATTTATCCTGAACTTGTAAAGGAGTTTTGGGTACATGCAACAGTTACCCCAACTGCCATCATTTCGTTCGTGCTAGGGCATGAAGTGACTATCACTGAGAAACTCATCAGAAAGCTGTACAATCTTGATGATGAAGAAGGTTGGTCTGAGTTTCAACCACATACAATTGACTGGGCTCTAGTTGAAAAACAAATCTCTACAGCTGTTGGAGTTGATTCTCACTTCACAGGCAACTTAAGGCCTTTTTATAAAGTATGGGCTGAGATTATTCTGGGTTCTCTTCACCATAGAAAAAAGATGCGCTGCTCCTCCTACATCAGTCCGACTCACAAGTATACTCTTTTCTGCATTGGCAAAAAGATAGAGATCAACATCTCCCATATTCTATTTGAGAATCTGAAAACCTCTATCTTTGAGTCAAGAGAAGATGAAAGGGCGAAGTACCCTCATATTCCAAGAACAACCATTCCTTTCGGAAGGATGATTTCAGACATTCTGATTGAAAGCAAAGTGGTGGACTCCATCAGAAATCGTAATGCCTCGCATTTTCTTGGAGTAACTCAAGGTTCCATCTTCAATGGTGTTGATCTGTTCGGACTGGAAGTCATTAAGAATGTACCTGTTATGTGCACGAGCTTTCCTGACATTCTGTCTAGAAGAATTGCTGTTAAAGGGTTCATCTCTCTGTTTCATAAAGAACTTGATCAAGTTGTCAAGTTTTACTTGGAAGATTGCGTGAGGAAGCAATCAGATGTTGATCCTGCTTGGATCCGTGGCAGAGTACTTCCGTCTAAAGAGGATATTCTGAAGAAGGATAAGAAGGAACGACAGGCGAGGTTAAAAAGAAAGGCTGAAGAAGATGAGGCTGAAAGAGCCAAGAAGTTAAGGGTCACCTATGATCCTGACAAGGTGGGATCTTCTGAATACAGAAATAAGAGGATCAGAGACTCCCTACACAGAACCAGATCTTCAAGGCAGGTTTATACTCCACCTCCTTCTGTCCCTAAACCTTCTCCCCAATCACCTCCTTCTGGACCAAAAGTAAACTTCACTTTACAAAATCCTTCTCCATCATCCTTCTCTTCTCCCATTCTAAACCCCACACCGTTGAGCATTCTTCCACCAACTCCTTTTGATAATTTCCCCTCACCAATTCCCTTTACAAATACTCCACCCTCTCCTCAATCCATCCCATCTGACACTCCAACCTCATCAATCATTCTCTCAGATATCCCCTCCTCCTCAACCACCGCACCTCCACCTTCTATATCTCATCCATTACCTACCAGAAAATCCCAACCCTACTGTCTTCTCTATCCTGACTACAAATTCACCTTCAATCCGCCTGAACCTGAACCTTCTACATACCTGGAACTCTTCAGACATGAGGTGATTAGCAGTCTAGACCTTCTGAAGGATGCATTCCTAAATGGTCTGGATGATGTATCTACAAGAAATCTCTGGAGAAGATTTCGCAAGGATTTTCAAGTAGAAGCAATGGGAGTTCAGAAAAGACTAGTGGCTGCTGCCCCTGGTTACCCTGGTTACCTTCTGGAGGAAGATAATGGTATATACTACCATCCTCTCAGAAATTGTGTTGCTGCTGAGGAGAAGCCCTTTGTGGATGAGATGGAACAGTTAAGACTGGCTGCTGCAATGGAAGCAAACCCATGCAGGGATATGGTTATCTGGATTCCTGAGTATCCTGTTCTGCTTGGAGACTTCAAGACCTTATTTGACTTTCTGAGGGAAAACCCTTCTATGAAAGACCCTAGCTTGGTCATTCCAGAAGTTGTTGACCCACCAGAAGTTGAAGGTCCCTCTGCTCCCAGGAATTTAGCTGCCATTCTTCAGGCACTAGAAAATGGAGACTCTGAAATTCCTGCTGCAGAGTATGGAGATGCTTCTATGCAAGAAGCAGATGCTGAAGATCATGCTGCTGAATCAGACCCTGTTGAGGATATCCCAGCAAATGATACTTCTATGGAAGCTGCAGATCAAGTTGTCATTCCTGTGGATCAAAGCTGTGAAGCTTCTTCTGATGAACCTTCTCGTCTTGCAAGGACTCTAGAAGCGATTCAGAGGAGACAGGATGAGCAAAGCTCACTCAATGACAAGTATGATGCTTTCATTGAAAGGCAAGAAGGACACAACAACGATGTTAAAGAGATGCTGGCCAAGATCTTGTCAAGACTAGGGCCATCTTAGATTGAGTCTGTGTTGTTTCTTTCTTTTCTTTGCATCTGTTTTGTTTCTGTGCATCTGATTTTTTCATCCTGTACTTTTGTACCCTTTGGTTGAACCTTAATGAAATCATCTTCTTCCTCCATGTGTTCTGTTTTATTCATCTGAATCTTTTCTATTTTTTGATGATATGACAAAAAGGGGGAGAAGATAAATGATAAATGATTTGATTAAATCTATCAGTTGCTGGGTAAAGGCTCCCACACATTCACTAACAAGTACTGCAAGTTCTATATGGTTTAAGTGTTTTGCAGGTACAGAGAAGTGAAGTGAATCTTCAAAGCAAACACTAGAAGCAAAACCATGGAAACTGAAGCAAGCTGAGTGCTGTCAAGCTTCAGAAATCAGAAGCAAGAAAGAAGAATGAATCAGAAGCACTGATAATAGAATTTGAATATCATTGTCTATCCTGTTCTGACAAAATTCTATTTGCTCTGATACATATAATGTTATGGCTCTGATACATTATTTGCTCTGATACATTATATCAGCCTATATGGCTCTGATACATATAATGTGTTCAAACATACATTCTATGTTCTAACTCGTTCATGCTGACTTTTGTCGTTTAGTTTTTGTTCTGTAACATTTCAGGATGTAGAGATGCTCAGATGATGCTCTGGTACATTCAACAATGTTCTGATACAAATCTAGCATGAAGTGATGTTGGTAGACATTCAAAGTTCTGAAGCTATCCGAGGGAAGCAGAAATCAGAAGATGTGAATGTTCTAAAAGATCCAGAAATTCAAGTTCTGAAGCTGTCCTGAATGGAAGCAGAAGTCAGAAGCTGTGAATGTTCTGAAGATCAAAGAAATTCAAGTTCTGAAGCTGTCCTGAATGGAAGCAGAAGTCAGAAGCTGTGAATGTTCTGAAGATCTAAAGAAATTCAAGTTCTGAAGCTGTCCAATGGAAGCAGAAGTCAGAAGCTATGAATTCTCTGAAGACAGAAGCTTATATGGTCGTCTCTACCGAAATAATCAGGGAAGTCTTTTATTAAAGTTCTTCGAGTATTTATTTCAGGGGGAGATTATTTATCTCAGGGGGAGGTTGTTAATCTCAGGGGGAGACATATTCATATGCTTATGCTATAGCTGTGTAATTTGTCTTTTGCCGTCTACTCTTTCTGATCGCAAATTCATATCATTTATATATGTTTTTGTCATCATCAAAAAGGGGGAGATTGTTAGAACAAGATTTGTTCTTATCAATTATCTTAGTTTTGATGATAACAATAATATGAATTTTGCTTAAGATAATATGGTACTCTAATCCAATGCAATTTCCCTTTCAGGAAATATATAAAGAGTACGCATAATTCAGCGCTCAGAAGTTGTGTCTCAAATGGTTCAGCATGCAACATCAGAACATGGTCTGGCAAGACATCAGAAGATGGTCGAAGCAGAATCAGAACATGGGTCTATGGAAGCATCAGAAGAACATGAGATCAGAAGCACTGAAGATCAGAAGATGGTATCACGCTCAGAAGCACTTCAAGGTCAGAAGATCAGAAGATGCTATGCACCAAGCTGTTTGACTCTGATGATATTCAAACGTCGTATTCACAAACATCAGATCAGAAGGAAGTACACGTGGCAGACTACGCTGACTGACAAAAGGAACGTTAAAAGCTACTAAAGGCTACGTCAGTAGACACAGCGTGAACAAGGCTCGAGGTAGTTGACAAAAGCGTATAACATTAAATGCAAAGCTGTACGGAACACGCAAAGCATTAAATGCATTCAACGGTCATCTTCTCAACGCCTATAAATATGAAGTTCTGATGAGAAGCAAGGTTAACGATCCTGAACAAAGACAATTCAAATTAACTTGCTGAAACGCTGTTCAAATCAAAACTCAGAATTTTCATCTTCATCAAAGCTCACTACATTGCTGTTGTAATATATTAGTGAGATTAAGCTTAAACAGTAAGAGAAATATCACAGTTTGTGATTATAGCTTTTAAGAAGCATTTGTAAACTCTTGAATAGATTACATTAAGTTGTAAGGAACTAGAGTGATCGTGTGATCAGTATACTCTAGGAAGTCTTAGCAGTTGGCTGAGCAGTTTGTAACTAGAGTGATCAGGTTGATCAGAATACTCTAGGGAAGTCTTAGGAGTGAACTAAGCCTAGAGTGATCGTGTTGATCAGTAGACTCTAGAAAAGTCTTAGAGGGTATCTAAGCAGTTGTTCCTGGAGTGATCAAGTTGTGATCAGAAGACTCTGGAAGACTTAGTTGCGGACTAAGTGGAAAACCATTGTAATCCGTGCGATTAGTGGATTAAATCCTCAGTTGAGGTAAATCATCTCTGCGGGGGTGGACTGGAGTAGCTTCGTTAACAGCGAACCAGGATAAAAATAATTGTGCAATTTATTTTTATCGTCCAAGATTTAAAGTCACACTTATTCAATCCCCCCCTTTCTAAGTGTTTTTCTATCCTTCACGCATCGTGTCCTTTATTGGAACCTTTCTAGGTAGTTTTGTTTAAAACGCTTCATATCCTTTCTAGGAACCTCTCCAGGTTAGTTTTGTTTAAGACATTTCATATCCTTTCTAGGAACCTCTCTAGGTTAGTCTTGTTTAAGACATGTCATCTCCCGTCTAAGAGCCTTTCCAGGTCAGTCTTGTTTAAGACGTTTCATATCTTTTTCAGAAGCCTCTCCAGGTAATCTTGTTTAAGACGTTCCATATCTTTTTAGAAACTTCTCTAGGTAATCTTGTTTAAGACGTTTCATATCTTTTTAGAAGCCTTTCTGGATAATCTTGTTTAAGACATATCTCAACCTCTTTAGGTAATACTCTTCAAAATTTATCCAATCTTTTTCTAAAGACACATCTTGCTCTTTCAAAGAGTTTCCTCAGTCAGTCTTCTCTAAGACAATTCTTCCCGAGCTTTGTTTGAAGCCTAATCTCCGTCACATCTGTCAATGATCCACCCTGTTCAGGAAACCTCTTCAGGTAGTCTTATGTAAGACATTACTACATCTCTCCTCAAATACAATCCGAACTAGGATTCGCAAACATCTCAAAAGGGTTAAACAAATTCAATGGGTGATAAGGAGATAAGACGTTGGAGTTATCATACATACACACTCATGTGCATACAAACAACATTTACATGCGTAAACATTCATACATCTACATTATACAAACAACGGGGTCATTCACATACGCATGATGCATACGCATTTACAAAATAATATTCTATGCAGGTAAACTTGTCCGAACTAGGGCAAATGACTCATATGGATGCAAACGAACTTGCCAGGACTATAGCAAGTAATCCTTCTGGGTTGCGCAAACTACGAGAACTTACTAAAATTTTAGTAAGTGGGGTTCATAAACTGCGAAATCTTGCTAGCACTATAGCAAGCTAATTACACAATAAACTGCGAGTTCTCGCTATGTAAGTCTCCGGCTTTAGCAGAACGATTCTCTCCTTTCACAATCTAGTACAAGGTAAATTTAGGGGTCTTCCATTATTTAATCACTCTTCGATCCGAAAAGCACGATACCCACGTATTCTCATGCCATTCGATCCAAGATAATTAAATAGGGGCAGCTGTCATATCCCAAAATTTACCCGACGCGATTCACGCCTGTTAAAATGTTTAAGGGTATTAAAATTAGGAGTCATGGGGTTTAACATACCTATTGTTAAACCCAACCTCTTATAAAACCTTTTTAAAAAAAATGGGTGTAATTAACAGTTATTTTTGGCCCAATCTTGTGGCCCATTTTATCTACCTAACTATGAGGCTTTTTTAGCTTTTATAAAAAAAAAATTGATTAATTAGTTATATATCTTTATTTCATTAGAATTATTAGTATAGTTATTGTAACTATTTTCTTAAAAAAAAGGGAATGAGTCCATTAAAATGAGATGCTATTATTATGGGTGGTTCCTATATTTTAGATTAAGTCATTATTATAATTTTTATTTTTTAATAATTATATTTATGCTCATTGGCTCGTTAGCCATATATGTATTTATATAATCATTGGCTTTATTATCAAGATTTAGCTAATATTACCTTTTCATTCAAAAAAAATTATCATTAGTGTTATTATTTTCAATTACTATTTTTCCTTATTAAAACTCACAAAAATTTAATTCAAAAAATTGTTCAATATCATTTCTTTTAAATTCTGATTATTATTACTAATATTATATTAGAAATTGATAAATGTATTTTAATTATTTTATTAAAAAAAAAAAAAAAGAATCACTCAATTGCTCCTATTTTCATGGTTCTTATATCTTCATCACATCTTACACGTAAAACCAATGGAATCCAAAGTCGCGATTTTCGGAAATCTCAGAAAATTAAAACGTTTTATTCAATCATAGCAGATTCTCACCAAGTCAATTACAGTGTAGCAAAATCCAATCTTTCCTTTCCGAATTTCAGAAATAGAGACAAAAAAGATTAATACTAAAAAAAATCTCAATACATGAATCTCAAGTCCAAATACAAAACCTGAATCAATAATTTCTGAAAAAATCAAATCAAATCCAAAATCAAAGTGTATCAAATCGAATCCTAAAAATAATTTTATCGAATTAATTTATGATTTGTAACGCAAATCAACATAATTTTCCTAATTCATTCTAAAATCTAAGACTATAAATCAGAGACCAAAAGCTAACAGAAGGGGGGATGAAAAAAGAGAGAACCGAATCTAAATACGGAGACGAAAAAAAGAGGAGGGTTAGAAGTTTCGGAGTTTATCTCCTCTTGCGATCTAGACCACAAACGCGAAATCGAAGCCCCAAAGGCTGCCGTCGATCCGCGTTAGAACCCTCTCCATCGCGCCGCTTGCATCTCGTGGTCGAACCTGGAAAAACGAAAAGGGAAAATCAAAGGGAGAAAACTCGAAGATTCGCGGTAAAGAGGTAATCCGAAAAAACGCTTAGCTTTAGGATCGATTTATGTGGTGATTGATTATTGCTTTGATTGGGTTTTTTTTTTTGGGATTTAAGGTTTGATGGGGACTGAAGTTTTTGTTTCTGGGTTGTTGTTAGTATGAATGTTGTGTGTGGAGCGAGAGAGAGGAAACAGAACGAGAGAGAAGAAACAAGAGGGGGGCCGATTTTTTTGTTTGTTCTTATGGTTTTTTTTGTTTGTGTAGCATTAACGTGGGTCAGACCTTGCTAGGCCCAACGAGATTTATGGTTCCTTCACCCCTGTTCATCGATACACCTCCCATGCTGAGACTTTGTCTTATTCTTGGGCTAGCTTGCATTAGGACTACCGCCCCAATCACTTTTAACACCCCCCTTAATTTTACTACCAAGAATAACATACACCCCCCCTGAACAAAATAAAATAAAACTTAATTAATTAATTTTGTAAAATGTTAATTGTTTAATTGTTGTTATTTAATTTAATTTTCTCCCCGACCCGACTAAATCTATTAGTCGCATTAGGCGAGAAATAATTTTGATTAATCTAATTTATTTGTTAATAATAAATTAATTAATCCTTTATTCAATTTTCTCCTCGAACCGACTATACCTATTAGTCGCAAGTAGACGAGAAATAATTTTTATAACTCTCGAGTAATTCTCTCCTCGACCCGACTAAAGCTATTAGTCGCATTAGACGAGAGATAAAAAATATATAAAATTCAAAATACATTTAATTTGCTGCCCGTGATGATCAATCTATTGATCTGAGCAATCAGCAATACCCTCAATCCGTTAGCTATATTGACCAAACCTATTGGTCACCGCATCTAACGGTGCCATATCAGGGTTGTACGCCCAAAACTTAAAACATTCAAAACACTTCAAATCAAACTACGGATTTTCATCCTAAGTCAAACTACGATAGGCCATTCAAAAAGCCTTCAAACACCTCCATAACAAATTCAAAGGCGTACAACCCTGTGCCCGAACTACGTTGACTCTGATTCTCCCTAAGGAGATACGTAGGCACTTGGATAACCAAGGCGAGTCCCCCACCCTAAAACCTCCATTCTGTCCAATCTCACTTTTCCCCCTATTCATTTCCTTAGCTATTAAACCTGAACATTTTAGCCATAAAATTTGACCTTAGATTCAAAGCCATAGGAAAGGGTTGAGGGTGCCTAACACCTTCCCTCGAACTGATTATAATAACTTACCCCGATCTCTTAACTGCGTAGGGTTTCCTATTCGCCCTTCAGAATAGGTGGCGACTCTAAATATTTATTTTTAGGGCAGGTTGCTACAAAACCCTACCACACATTGATTACATGTATTCTCCCATTTTCACTCTTAAATCACATCTCTTAGACTTCATTGATTTGAGCATTAGAATTCTAACCTTATAAGTCCTTTTCGCTTTATTGTACTGAGAGTTCTTGCCGCTGCACTAGAAGAGCTTATTCCTTTAGCATCACATATTTCTTGTTCCACCTCGGAATAGTGGCACCATTTTTGGGAATTGACTTATGATTCTCATGAATTTCCACATCAAATTCATTCAATTTTGAAAGCTACATCTCACTAACAAAAATCTCGCATGATTAGCAATGGCAAAATGTGATTTAACTATCAGATCATCTCCCATGCACCTACCTTGACATCACCTGCAAAACTCATAGCTTCCTTATTAATGAAGGATCATCTAGCAAGAAGGAATTGTACGAGAAACATTCCATAGAGAATTCATTTAAGTTGTGAAATTCTGGTATCAGATATGAGATGTCGAACGAGATGTCACGACACTATATTTGAGTTATGAACAAGTATAATCACAGCAGTAGTAATTGTGCAGAAAGTAAATAACACAACGATATGTTTACCCAGGTCAAAACAATCCTTCCTACTCTGGGGGATACCAAGCCAAGATGAAATCAATATCTGATAGTATCAATTCAAAGTTAAACAGTACCAGTTTACCCTTCTCACTTAATCACTACCCTTCCTATGATTTCTACCTAAGACTCACCTAGGTATGAGACCCTCCTCAAATCCCTTCCAGTCACAATCCCGTGACAAAATAAAAATTTAAAAGAAAAAAATAACCAGCCTACTCCTCGATGCTTCAAAGCTTACAAGGATGCAAATACTCTCCTTGCTTAAAAGCTTCGGAGATCAAACAACATTCAACACCTAAAGGTTTGTGAATGTACACAGTGGAACAAAAAATAAGGATTCCTAAACCCTAAATTAAACAATATCAGTTCCACCCCTAAACTAGGTTACAACCCTTCTGTATATAAATACTTCTATTCTGGGCAGGGCTTCAAAAATGCAGCAGTGAGGCTGCCAAAAGTCTGCTACTTGTTCTCCAAGAAATTAGGACTTCAATCCAATCTTTCCTATCATGTCTCCAATCAAAGACACCGTGAAAATATTATTGATTGAATCCAACTTGGCAAAAATATCAGCTTGATTGATTTCTTCGAATATTCTGAGCTGATTTAAAGATTCTTGTAGAAAATAATAACGCCTGATCCAATTGTCAGATCAGCTTTCTGCAGCCAGGATGTCATGACATCTTCTTCAACATGTTGATGTCTAAATGCTAAGGCATCTAACATCTCTTCCAACATGTTCTTCCTTAGTGTGTTTTAGAAAAATGCATGCCAACAATCAGAGAGCCTTCATGTTGCTTCAGAAGGAAGACCAAATAAAGAAAGATTCGTCCTAGGGTTCTGAGACAAAGAGAGGTTGAAAGGGATCCCTATTGTGATGCTTCCGTTAATAGTGACATCTCTGGTGGATAACCTTATAGTCTTAAGAATCCTTATCAACGACAAAAGCTCGTGCACATCAGGTACGTTATTGTATTTGTAGGACCCGAGCTACAAAAAAAGAACATCACACCAGATGAAGGTAGGAGTCTCCAAGCACTCAATAACTTCATCACTTACCCTTGTGGTACTAAAAAATTTCCAATTTCTATTGGAGAAGGAGGAAGACAATAATGTGTGTTTGTTTGTAGTCTCATGTAAAGTTGTATACTTTTTTTAACTAGGACGACATTTCCTCACAATATTAGATGTAGTAGCTTCAATTGTCCACCTAAAAATGAAATACCACAACTTCTTCAATGAATCAGTTATCATTCCAAATGACTTGCACATAGCCTTCCTAATTCATGAAACAGTTTCAACAAACTCCCATGCAACCGTCCTCACTCTTAGAAAGAAGTTAAAAGATACCCTTGCCGTTTCCATTGACATAGTTGATCTCAATATGCACAATTATAAAACTATGTCGGATGAAAAGCTCAACTCCCTGATGAGGACGAAAGTCACCCTGAGGCCACTTCCAAACAGAAATCTTGCCAGGTCGGTCCGGATAGGGGCCGACTTGTCAATTCATATGAATAGAGGCCTCATTGAGTGCGTAAGAGCTAACTATGGCATCTTCCCAATATCCCCTAACAAAATTCCTGATATCGACCACTTCCTTTTTGGAAGAAGCTTGTTGCTCCTTAACTTCAACCAAACACCTTCTAAAGACAAGTTTTCAAAAAGTCCGACATCATGTTCTTTCTTCATATTTTCCTTCTCCATCACTAAGCTGTTAGAGCCAAAATATCCCCACGTCCAGAAACGTTGATAAATAGTACCACAACAACCTGGTGTAGTTGGTAAGACATATTAACCATCGCCTCCCACATGGTGGTCTTGGTCAACCAGTGAAAGTAGGTATAATCTCCCTCAAGAAAACATGCTTGAACATCTTTTGAAGTTCAAGGCCCCTTGTTAAGAAGAAATTTTTGCATGGAGTAGGTGGGCAACACACTTTGGTTCCCATCACCTGATCGACCACGAGCATCATTAGCTTAGGTCTCTTTGAGGCCGATTCATGAGTTGGAGCTTTGCCATTATCCCTATTCAAGGATTCGTCCCTGTCTGCCTTCGGAAGTCCACGACCCAATTTCCCGACTTACCATAATATTTTTTTCTACAAGTCTCAAAAGATGGTTCGTTATGATTATAACACCCCATTTTCCCCTTCGAATATTATTAAAATCAGAGTTACAAAGTTTCAATACACAAATAGGATGCTACATTTTCTTCGAATAGGATGCTACATTTTCTTCTCAAAACAACGACATTTAATCACATGTAAAACAAATACATAACACTTAAATTTGGATGAACCGATAACAACATAATTTAGTCTATAAAATAAAACAACTTTTAAATTAAGCAGCAGAATCACAATTCAACTCAAATGACATACCATCTTTGTCCAACTGAAAACAACCTCAAAGCAATAAAGTACTTAGTAAAATCAACTTAAAATTCAACAATTGAATTAATAACAACAATAAAGCAACAAGCGTTCATTCCCCCGAGTGTTATATATCAGAGCGACGACACCGACTCGAACTACTGTAGGTATACAACCTTCATTCTAGATTACCTGCACGTTACCAACATATGGGTAACATTCAAACAGAATGGGTGAGATATCAAACAACATAATCAGATGTATGATAAATACTATATTATAATCAGTTCATACAAAATCACAACTTCACAGCTAATTAACAACATTTATCACAATAATATCATCAACACAATATAAAAATTATTTCATCATCACCAGGACTCAACATAAAGGTGCAACATAAAATGCGACTCGTTACAATGCACATGCATGTGGTACCAACAGGGCATGAGCCCCCAACTTATTACTGCCAATTAATAGAGGCATCAACAAGGCATAAGCCTTCAACTTTAAAATTTTGTCAATCCAAGCCAACTTACAGAGCATAAGCTCCCAACTTTAATGCTATGTATGAGACAAAATTATGAAATGCAACAATCAACAACATCAACAATTCAACACTGGCATAAGCCTACAACTTGCTTTTGTCAATCAATAGAGGCAACACAACAAAACTGATTACCACCTGCAATTCACATCATTAATATCTATATTACAACAACTTTATACAATCCACCGTCTCAACCGAAATATTCTGCTAGCTAATTTTCTACTGAAGTTACTAATATTTTCTGCTCTACTATATCAGCTAGTACTTCTATCAATCACTTCATACTAATACTGCTAGTACTTTCTTACTAAGTCTCACATTTAATTACTATATTAATTACGGTGGTGCCTTCCTGCTAATTATCTTCTGTTACTGTTACTAAAACATTCACGTGGTTCCATTACTACATTTGCTAATTATTTTCTAATAATTAGTTTTATTTTTTATTATCTACATGTGCCATATTTAAGACTATAATATAATTAGGAAATGAACTAAACTAAATACACATGGCACAAGAAGCACTAATGACTAAATGATGAGAGACACTCACCACATGGGTGAGGCTAGTGCCTCTCATCTCTATCTCTCCTAAGGAGGATTGCGCCTCTCTTCTTCTGTAGGTGTGGAGGCAGACGCCTCTCACACTCTTTTCCACTTGGAGGCATGCGCCTCTGTTCCTAATTTCATGATAGGCATTCGTCTCTCACAATTTCAGGTTCAGTAATTTTTTTTCTAATTTTTCCAGAATTCCTTCGATTCTCAGTTTCTCACTCAATTACCAATTTCAGGCCAACACAACATATAATCAGAGCAGTAAACTAACTATAATATTCCTAACATATTTTCAAACAGCCCGATTTTATCAATTGGAATATTGCAACGGTATCAAAACTTAGTCAACACCAATTTCCAGAAACAACAACTTCACAGCATTGTAACAATCAGATAGGAAAACAACAAAGATTCGGTATATTCCACAACGACAATTATATACAACAACAATTTTACACAAACCCAATCCCTACATAATATTCACCATAAACCCCATTATAGAGTCAGAACCCCACCCTTACCTCTTCGATAACTCTTCGATTGAACCTAGCTTTTGCCTCTTTTCCTCTTCTCTCTTCTCACGTTTACTATTTCTCCAATTCTTTTTCCCTTCCCTTTCTAATTAACCTAATTCTTATATTTATTTATACCTCACATGTTAATATTTCTATTGGGTCTAACTCTCACACCCCTACCTTTGCTACATACAACCATAGAAACAAGCCCACATAATTTTTCTTGTATTATTCTAATATTATTACTACTATTAATTAACTAATTAATCAACTAATAATAACATAGCAACTTATGTCAACAATTCATAATATCTCACAATTTCAACAAATAATTCAAAAACATTTAATTAAATAATTAATTAAATTAACGGGCGTTACAATGAGCATTTATGTCTTTATATCTTCATGCTTAGGATATTGTTATGCTTGTTCCCATTTTGGAATATTACTTCTCTTCATCACTTGAAGTAAATAAAATCACACTTAAGAACGATTAATTAGTCAATACATCAACTACCTTAAAAATTTGACAATATATTTATACTGATTGGTTTTTCCTTAATCACATCACCGCCAGTCCCTCACTAACTTCGTGCTTGAGGGATTGTGAACTGGAAAAACCTACATAATCTCAGAGAAGTCGTCTCATAAATCATTCGACCCTTTTATAACATGTGAACCAACCCAGACCCAACACTCGTCCTCGCCCGAGACCCAATATTTCTATCTATGGATCATAGTAGAAAGTGAGGATAATTGCACCCGCTATTATGACAGATGACTATACCTTCATTCACTTCCACTATTTGGTCAAGGTCAAGAAACCATGGCCAGGTTCATAGCCTTGCTGCTGAGACATTCATTCACTTTTTCACCAATCGAAAAAAAAAATTCTCATATGTATCTCATTGCAAACAGGGTATTCTATATTGTACCTAATACAATATGCAAATACAATAAAATAGATATGGGTCTATGCGTCATTTGATTTTAAAAGTTAATCCGATTCAGAACTGGGTTGAGCTCTGAGTTATCCATTATCCATATTGTATGAACTTGTCAGACTTTAACATGTTTAAGCAAGTAATGTTGGTCATGCTACATTATTCACTCCGTAATACTAGCCATGATTCTCTCTCTTTTGTAGTTTTGACTTTTAATTTAAAATGTTATGATCACTATAATGCAGATAGACATAGACAATTTCCACATGCCTTGAGATTCAAGCATTAATTCATAACATTATCTATACTACTATAGTTTTTTTCACTTCTCATTTTTCTACACCAAAAGGCAAAAGAAAACCAATTCATGATAGTATTAATTCACTCTAATTTTCTTTACAAAGTCAGGCTGTTTGTCTTTATCTCTGTCATAAACATGTATTTTATGTGTTAATAACCATAATGAATAAGTTTATACAACTGTAATAATTCACCAACTCTATAATAATTCATGCATTATTGTAAAATAAATAAATAAATTCATGTGTGTGTGACAGAAAGATTAAAGCCATCAAAGCCTTATAAAATTTTTAAGTCAACTTGATATTTTAAACTTATCTAGAAAACTTGTATCTTTGAAAAAATTATGATTTTGACTAAGTTTTGGTCTTCAATTATGTATGTTTATGTTATAAGATGTCAAAATTAATGTTTCATTTTAGAAAAAACGAATATAAAAAAACTTGTAATATTTTGAAAAACGGTTTTAGAAAATCTATTTTCGAAAATACAAAAAAAAAAAATCCATTTAGATAAAGCTGAAACAAACTCGCCCATACACATCAATTACATATATGTTAACCACCACCGCAAGAAACTGCTAAATCGTTAAAATTAGTTTTATAAAATTGGAAACTATAAGATCCAAAGTAGAAGGTGAGACATAACATGCAAAATAGAGTTGATTGACATTATTACTCAAAAAAGTTTATAATAAAAAATTAACAAGAACGTGTTAGTGATCTGCATGGACCATACGTAACACAAACTTTGGACTATAAATAACAAGACATTGTTTGGCATGGAAACATCAAAGCAAATGAAATAGCTTCTTACAAAAATAATAGTGTCTTAGCTTTTTCATATCTATTGTAATTGTGGCAAATTAATATTTAACATCTTTGCCAATTACTTGAAAATGGGGAGTCATAGTTACTTTATGATTTTGATAATATGTTTAGTAGCAATAGTTGGATCAAGTGATGCTCAACTACAGTTGGGTTACTATGGTAAAAGCTGCCCAAAAGCTGAAGAAATTGTTTTGAAATATGTTCATCAACATATTCCTAATGCACCATCACTAGCAGCTGCACTCATCAGACTACATTTCCATGACTGCTTTGTTAAGGTATACAATTTTTCTTCTTCATGTTCATTCTTTAAATTCATATATATTCATATTTATATTTACTTGCTATGAAGCATAGACACATATACAAAATATGACACGTAAAATTCAACGCATAACACATTTTTTTCGGAAGGATCGGTACTGCATAGTTAAGATATAAAAAATGATTATTTTGTTATGACTATAGGGGTGTGATGCGTCGGTGCTTGTGAACACAACAAAAACCAATCAAGCTGAAAAGGACGCTATTCCAAATCTTACACTTCGAGGCTTTGGTTTCATTGACACTATAAAGAGCATTATTGAAGCTGAATGTCCTGGTGTTGTTTCTTGTGCTGATGTATTGGCTTTGACTGCTAGAGACTCTATTCATGCCATTGTAAGTATTCATTTGTTTCATTCATGTCATAACAATTCATGACTACTTTCTAGTAATAAATATATATGATATGAATTTGCAGGGTGGACCTTATTGGAATGTTCCAACTGGTCGAAGGGACGGAACCATCTCTAAATCAGCAGATGTTTTTATCAGCCTTCCTGCTCCATTTCACAACCTCACCACTCTCCTAACACTCTTTGGCAATGTTGGACTTGATGCCAATGACTTAGTCTTGCTTTCTGGTATGCAAAACATTCGATTTTTCTCGCTACAAACACGGTTACGCGATAAATTGTTAATTGAACTAACCTATTTCTCAAATCAACAATTATTTCAGGCGCTCATACAATCGGTGTTTCTCATTGCCCATCAATTTCAAACAGACTATATAATTTTACCGGCAAGGGTGATCAAGATCCGGATCTTGACAGTGAATATGCTACAAATTTGAAAAAATTTAAGTGCAAGAATATCAATGATCAAACCACACTTATTGAAATGGACCCCGGAAGTCGCAATACATTTGATCTTGGTTATTTCAAGCAAGTAGTTAAGAGAAGAGGTTTGTTTCAGTCCGATGCTGCATTGCTTAAAAGTTCTACAACAAGATCAATTGTTGCACAACATCTTCAATCAAATGAAAAATTCTTTACTGAATTTGCTAAGTCTATGGAGAAAATGGGCAGAATTAATGTTAAGATTGGGAATGAAGGAGAAATTAGGAAGCATTGTGCATTTATAAATTAATAACAAAGTACCTTCTTTGTATATTAATTTTTTGGGGAGTTTTGTTATTTATTTCATCTCAATGTTGTGATGGTCTTAGCTTTGAAGGTATCCAATGATTTGGTTGTTATTATCTTTATATGGGAATATTGTTAAGTGATTCCAAAGTTTGATGGGGTGCATGGTTTTTTAGAGGAGAAAGTTTTGTTGTGGCGCACACAACTTAATAAAATATGGGGGAAATTGTCTTGCTCTTTTGTTTGTTCAAAATGTATTGTTTCTATGATTAAAATAAGTGATATTTATTTATTTATTCATTTGGATATTATTTATTCATCATATCTTAAAGTATAGGTTTCTTTTATGTAATTGAAACATGCAGATTAATTCAATTTATAAGTTATTAAAAAAATATGAAAATATATTAAATTATAGAACTCATAATCCAATAATATGGCGATATTTCGGAAATTAAAAAATGTAACATCTTTTTTTAGCTTTAGAGAAAATTATTCCAAGATATATGTTGTGAAAAACGATGTCAAGAACAAAATATAATAGGAATTAGGGAAGATAAGAAGAACACAAGAATTGGTTATAACGGCTATTCTTTTACTTTCTCTTAAAACAAGATTACAAGTTTACAAGCATAACAAATAACCTCTCTCACCCTATATTAGGATTTGCAGCTTAGCAATGACGAAAGACTAGTAGGCTATTTATATTAAAACCTAACATACTAACTAATGGGCTTTTTTCACAAGGCCCATTACACAAGCCAACTTAATAAACAAGCTAACTTAACAAATTAGGGTTTAAACACTAAAACCTAATTTAACATGCTAACAACCCTAGCATCTTCGACACAAGCAGGTGAACAATCTTCGACTTCATGCCTAATCCTGTCGAATCAAGAAGCTACCATTCGACCATACTAGAGTTCGATCCAATATCTCACAAATCTCCACCTTGGACCTAACTCTACAACGTCAAGGGAACAAACTAGCTTTCTTCATGCAGCTTTATCAACTGCATACAGTGGAAAAACTTGCAATTCGGCAATGATTTGGTGATCATATCAGCAGCATTGTCCTGAGTCGAAACCTTCAGCACTTGGACTTCTCCACGCTCGATTACTCCTCTGATGAAATGCAGCCTCACATCAATGTGCTTAGTTCGCTCATGATAGGCTGAGTTCTTCGACAGATGTATTGCACTTTGACTATCACATTTAACAATGATATCTTTACTTTGAAGTGTCAGCTCCTTAGCAAAACCTTCAAGCCACAATGCTTCTTTCACAGCTTCAGTTAGAGCAATATACTCTGTTTCAGTGGTTGATAGAGCAAAAACCTTCTGAAATGTTACTTTCTGTAGCAACCTGCCCTAAAAATTAAAATTTAGAGTCGCCACCTATTCTACCAGGGCGAATAGGAAACCCTACACAGTTAAGAGATTTGGGGTAAGTTATTATATTCGGGTCAAGGGAAGGTGTTAGGCACCCTTAACCCTTTCCTAAGGTTTTTAAGTTTAAGGCAAAAGTTTGTGGCTAAAGATGTTAAAGTTTAGGGTTTATAGCTAAGAAAATGAATAGGGTGAAAAGTGAGATTTAAAACCTAATTGAGGTTTTGGGGAAGGGGACTCGTCTTGGTTATCCAAGTGCCTAAGTACCTCCTTATGGAGGATCAGAGTCTACGTAGTTTGGGGCAGGATTGTACGCCTTAGAATTGATATGAGGTGGTTTAAAGGTATTTTGAATTACCTTATCGTAGTTTTGAAAATCCATAGTTTGAAGATGAAAATGTGTTTCAAATGTGGCGTACAACCCTGATTTTAATATGTTCTATTAATCGCGATGATTAATAGGTTTAATCACCATAATTAACAGATTTTAATAAAAAAAATTGCTAACTATTCTAATCGATAGATTCGATTATCACCATTAGCAAATAAATGTATTTTAAATTAGATTATTAATTATCGTTACTCCTCGTAATCAATAGATTTGATTAAAATAAATAACGAATTGATAAAAAATAAGCTAATCATCGTAACCAATAGAATCGGTTAAAACCCTTTAGCAAAATATACCTTATTTGAATTTATTAATTAAATAATTAAATACTCGATTATTACCCATCGCGATCAATTAATTTAATCGAAACGAATAATAAATAAAATTTTAAAGTTTATTATATTTTTTATTCAATTAAAAAAATCAAATTATAAACATAAATAATTAATTAGAATTGATTATGTAATTATATAAAATAATTAAAACAAATAATAGAATTAATAGATTTTGGTTGTATGTGGAAAGGTTGTGGTCCATGGTATAGAGAACAAGTCTGGGGCGTTAGATTTAAATGGATGAGAGATCCTATGGCTAGATCATGAGGCGCATGGTGGGCTGTAGGATAAGCACCTTATTGAATCAAGAAGTCCAACGTTTTATTAAAAATAATGTGGGAGAGGGGGTTCGAACCCAGGCCCCTTATCCCAAAGGCTTCACTCACCAACTCAACCACCAACGCAACTTGTTTAATACACGCTTTAATAAAATAATATATAAAATCAAGAAACCAAAGTGGCAACGCGCGCCAATTTTCAAATGGCCCAATAACCTGAAGCCACCTCATCGTTTTCACCACCAGGCCTGCAAAAAAAACCTGTATATTTTGCTACGATTTTGCTACAACTTTGTTTGTAGCAATTTAACCCTACAACACAAATACCACATACAAGCACAAGAAATTTGGCGCGATCATTCCAATCTCTTCGTCCAAGGTCCCTATACTCAAATATAACCCTAATTTCTTCTAATTTTACCCCTAATAAAAAACACCAATTTCAAGCTCAAGAACCCTAACTCGGCTATCAATGGTGAAACACGTATAAAGCATGCAAACTCCAATTAAACAAACCAGAAACATTCATAGCATTAAGACAAAGCATAATATGCAATTAATTTCCCATGAAGATGCGTGAATTGCTCCAATCGATCTTAAGTTTAAAACGACATACCTTGGCTCGGTGGAGGTTATTCTTGGGGTGTTGAAGCAGCGTGATGATCCAGTTAGCTTCAGAACGCTCCAAGGAACCTTTTGCAATCTTCAAATCTCTTTGAAACGCCCTAATTCCCCAAAACCAAATTCAAGTTTGTGAAGAATTTGTGTTCTTGAATGTCTTCCTTTGCCCAGATTTTTTCGACCCCTAATGCATTGACTTGTGTTTTGTATTTATAGAGGAGTGTATTAGGTCAACTATCTTGTATCCAATCCTTCTATTTTGTGAAATTGATCCACGGTTAAAGCTTGAATAGAATCTTTCTAAAATTGGCGAAAATTTGGTTTAGTCTTTCCAATCTTCATTAGCACGAAATTGTATTGAAAATATGGAGTAAATGCTGATTGAAATTGATCCTTATAAGACTCGTAACCAAATATTTGATTTTCCTTTTATTTATATAACCTTAAATCATTATTTAAATGAATAAAAATCATATAAAATCAAATTAAAATACTATAATTCGTGGAAAGTGAATTTGATAGCTTGGATAACTTGTGAATCAAGATTAAACCTTAAAAAGTTAGGCTCATTTGCAAGAAACTCCATTTTGAACCACTTTTATTTCACATTTTGCCTCCAAAATTGCCCAACTTTGACAAGGCATATCTCCCTTAATTTTTAAGATATGGAAGAGTTATAGGACTTTTTGAAAACCTCAAGATGTCCTCTACAAGCCACTTTGGAACATATGTTTCATTTGAAGATTTTATCTTGATGATATGCCCTCTGACAAAAAACTGCTTTTGGTTGACTTTTAAAAAGGATCTATAATCTTGTGTACCATATCTCCCGAATGAAGCAATTCTGGCCTTGGCATGAGATAGACAAAGTTGTAGAGAATCAAATTTCCTTCAAAATAGGCTTTGAGTGAGAAATTTCTGATGTTCCATGTGAAAGTTATGCCTGGTCAAAGTACAGTTGACTATTTAGATCAAAACCCTAATTTAGTAACTATGCCCTTTATTGATTTTTGAAGTTTTTCCTTGATGAATCATGATCAACCTTTGATCAAATGATGTATGAAACTTCAAAATATTGATGTTGACCAAAAATCAGAAGTTTTGACTATAATTTAACCCTAGTTGACTTTCAGGTCAAATTAGTCGACTGTGGATCATCTGAGCATTTTGAATGAGCAATCCTTGGAATTGAAGCTTGAATTTTGACATGGAGATAGTTTGAAACACAATGAGCCATATGAAATCCATTGGAGACCTTGATTAGAAGAGTGTGACTTGAGTTAACCCTTGAGCCTTGAACCTTGCAGATGAAGTGAGATGGGCAAATTTTGGGGTATGACAGTTGCACCTATTCAATCTTCTTAAACCGGAGGATGTAGATTGGCTTGTATGCCTGTTGGAATCTGAAGGTGGAAGAGGATTGAACACTAGAATACCCAGAAATTTGCGTTTGCTGGTACAAGAAGCAATGTTGGAGATGGGCTTAAAGATGCCATCCAGTTGTTTGACAAGATGCTTGTCTAAAGCATAGGCTCTTCAGACTTGGATCATATGCCTTGATTGTATCTGAGGAGAGATGAAGTAATGTCTTACATAAGACTACCTGAAGAGGCTCCTGTATAGGGTATATCAATGACTGATGTAAAGAAGACTAGGCTTAAAACAAAGCTCGGGAAGAAATGTCTTAGAGAAGACTAACTAAAAAGCTCTCTAAAAGGGCAAGAGATGTTTTAGGAAGGATTGGATAAATGTTTTAGGGGAGATTACCTAGAAAGGTATGATATATCTTAAACAAGACTGGCCTAGAAAGGCTCCTAGAAAGGATATGATATACCTTAACCAAGACTAACCTAGAAAGGTTCCTAGAAAGGATATGATACGTCTTAAACAAGACTACCTAGAAAGGCTCCTAGAAAAGGTATGATATGTCTTAAACAAGACTAACCTAGAAAGGTTCCTAGAAAGGATGATAAGTGTCTTAGAAAAGACTACCTAGAAAGGTTCCTGGAAAGGATAAGAAGCTTGATTGTTTCTGAATTATCTTTGAAGAAAGACCCGACATGGGGCATCAGAATTGTATTTTTTTTGAATGAGTGTTAAGATTGAATCGTTGATACGATCGTATTGCACCTTACTTGGATGATGAGATTCATTTGATCGTAGAATGACCTGAAAAGGCAACATTAATTTTATGCGATGTCATGACGCATGTGTTATGTAATGTGATTCTCAAAATAAATGAGATTCTTGTATGTTATGTATGTGTATGCATGAGCTAGTTGGATGATGCATGGGCACTACAATGTGGCTGAAGTGCATTAGTAATTCCGTGTAACCATCTCTGATCAGGGAAAATAAATCCCTATTTGCTGCCGGAGATGATATTAATTAGCGTGAACATTTGAAGGAGATCACTGCCGAGGGACTAACGTGATGAAAAAACGTAGCTAGCAATTGCGAGGGCTCGCAGTTTGTTGTGTAGAAGATAATCAACTTGCTTTAGTGCTAGCAAGCTTTTGCAGCTTGTAAATAACCCACTTACTATAGTTCTAGTAAGTCTTCGTAGTTTGTGTAACCCACTTACTATAGTTCTAGTAAGTCTTCGTAGTTGTCTTGGATGGGAGAGGGATCACTTGTTATGGTTCTAACAAGTTTACCTGCGTAAAAAAAAAAGATTACCTGCTATAGTTCTAGCAAGCTCACCTGCACCAAAGGAATTATTTGCTCTGATTCTAGCAAGCTTATCTATACCAAAGGGATCACTTGCTATGGTTCTAGAAAACTTACCTGCATAAAAAGGAGTTATTTGCTATGGTTCTAGCAAACTTACCTGCACCAAAGGGATCACTTGTCATGGTTCTAACAAGCTTACCCAAGGAATTACCTGCCATGGTTCTGACAAGCGTACCTGTATAAAAGGAATCATTTTCTATGGTTCTAACAAACTTACCTGCACCAAAAGGATCACTTGTCATGGTTCTGACAAGCTTACCTACACCCAAGGAATTACCTGCCATGGTTCTGACAAGCGTACCTATATAAAAGGGATTACCTGCTATGGTTCTAGCAAGCTTACCTGCATAAAAGATTTACTTGCTATAGTGCTAGCAAGATCACCTGTGTAAAAGATTGTTTGGTAAATGCAAATGAACTATGTGTATGCATGTGATCCTATTGTTTGCACAATGCGAATGTATGAACCGTTTGTTTATGAGTAATGTTTAGTAGTATGGCGCTCGTACGCGTGTATAATCATTACAGATGCATGATGTATGTACATGTAAATGTTGCGTGTATGCAAATGCATATGTATGTATGCTAATGTGTATGTATATATGGTGATCCTCAGATTTTATCTCCTTATAATCCGTTGAATTTGTTTAAACCATGCAGCGACTATGCTTATGCCGACTAGTAATGCTTATGCGTAGAATGTTTTGAGCGGAACTTCAGGTTTCAGTCTCCTTCTAGAACATTAGGTCCTGAACCAATTCCTTGGTACCCTTTGTTTTTTTTTGAATTGTCTAGGCGTTTCGATGTATGAGATGTAAGGTATTAACCAATGCATGCAATGCATGACTTATGTATGAGGCCCCAATGATAGGTTGTTGATAACCAAGGCGTATATAGCTCGCTAATGTTGTAAGGTGTGAGGATGCCTTTTCCTTTTGTTGCACGTCTTGCCCTAGTTTGAATTACTCCACGCCTTTGACTTTTCGAAATTCTCCACGTCTTTAACCTTTTGTAATTCTTTGCTCCTTTAACCTCTTGAAATTCTCCACACCTTTAACCTTTTGAAATTCTCCACCTTTAAACTTTTGAGGTTCTCCACCCCTTTAACCTTTGAATTGTTCACCCTATGGATTTGATATCCACTGCCCCAATATTTTCGTGGAAAAAGATGCCTCTGATCTCCAAGCCATGAAGGAAGTACCCCGAGAAATAACCTTGTCATACAAATGTGATACATATGCTTCAATGTTTAGATTGAAGGGTATGCCCTCGATCTTCAGGATGTGGGGGGCTATCCATAGTGTTCTATCCATTTGGTTTAGATTTCTCCCATTTTTGACATGCCTCTAATTGTTATTGCTTCAAGATGTGAACCAAGTCGATTGAACCTTAGGATGAATGCCCCTAGTTAATAGGATCTTTGATTGTATGCCCCTGTAATCTTTGAAATTTTGACCCTGTTTAGGAGAACCCTTTGTGAAGGATAGAAAAACACTTAGAAAGGGGGGTTTGAATAAGTGTGACTTTAGAAACTAGTAAGATAAAAACAATGAACACAATTATTTTTATCCTGGTTCGTTGTTAACGAAACTACTCCAGTCCACCCCCTTAGAGTGATTTACATCAACTGAGGATTTAATCCACTAATCAAACTAATTACAATGGTTATCCACTTAGAAAACTTCTAAGTCTTCTAGAGTATACATATCACAACTTGATCACTCTAGGAAATCACCACTTAGATAACTTCTAAGTCTTCTAGAGTCTACTAATCACACTGATCACTCTAGGAACCTTTTACAATCAATGTAAAATAATGTTTACAAGAGTATGAATTGCTTCTTATAAAGCTATAATCACAACAGTGATATTTCTCTTAAGTTCTAAGCTTAACACTCACTAAATATTACAAGTGTTTGTGAGGTTGAAGATGAAGTTCGTGAGCTTTGAATTTGACAGCGTTTTGGTTTTTTGCGCAAGAGTTCGTTAGTTGCTTCTGATCAGAACTTCTATATTTATAGGCGTTTGAGAAGATGACTGTTGGGTTGCATTTAATGCGTTGCGTGAATAGTACAACTTTGCATTTAATGTTTCACACTTTTGTCAACTACCTCGAGCCATGCTTTTGCTGCTTTTACTGACTTTGCCTTTTATAGCTTCTAACGTTCCTTTTGTCAGTCAGAGATTAGACTTAATAGCCTGTCATCTTGTACTTGCTTCTGGAATCATGTTTGTGAATAACAACGTTTGAATATCAGAGTCAACAGCTTGGTGCAGAGCATCTTCTTGTCTTCTGACTTTGAAGAACTTGAGCGTGATACCATAAGAACTTCAGTGTTTCTACTTCTGACTTCATGTTCTTCTGATGCTTCATAGTCCATGTTCTAATTTTGCTTGACCATCTTCTGATGTCTTGCCAGAGCATGTTCTGATGTAGCCATCCAGAACCTTCTGAGTCAGTGCTTCTTAGCGCTGAATTGTGCATACTCTATATATATTTCCTGAAATGGAAAATGCAAAGGATTAGAGTACCACATTGTCTTATACAAAATTCATACATAATGTTATCATCAAAACATAGAATATTGATCAGAACAAATCTTGTTCTAACAATCTCCCCCTTTTTGATGATGACAAAAACATATATAATTGATATGAATTTGTAACCAGAATATCAGATGACAAAAGACAATTACACAGATATAGCATAAGCATATAATCAGAGTGTGTGAATATGTCTCCCCCTGAGATTAACAGTCTCCCCCTGAAATAAATACTAGAAGAAATTATAAATAAAAGACTTCCCTGAGTATTTTTCCATTTCAGTAGAGACTTTCACTTTGCATAGAACATCAGACTATTCAGAGCTTCTGCTTCTTTCTTCCATAGGACAGCTTCAAATCTTTGAATTTCTCCTTTGTTATCAATTGAAACATAGCATGCTTGATTGTATCAGAACATTCTTGAATGTATTAGAGCATTTTTACATCATGGAATGTATCAGAGCATACTAAACAAAATGTATTAGAGCATGATTGTATTAGAGCATTCTAGAAAAAAATGTATCAGAACATTCTAAGAAGAATATCAGAACATTCTTCTTGCTTCTGATCTTGAAGCTTCACAGCACTAAGCTTGCTTCAAATCTTTAAGAACATGCTTCTTTATAGAATTGCTTTTCCCCATGTATTTGCTTCTCATGTTGAGCTTTTTCAGAATATCTTCAATCCTGCAAAAACACTCAAAGACATAGAACTTGCAAATAATGTTAGGAAATATTGAGACTTAATCCCAGCAACTGATATAATAAATCAAATCAATTATCTTGTTTCTCCCCCTTTTTGTCATAACAACAAAAAGCATTAAAAGATTCAGATGATAAAAGACACACAAAGAGAAAAAGATAACTTTCATTGATTAGCAAATCAGAAGGTACAAAAAAATTGATAGAAGCAGATGCAAGAGAAACAGATGCATAGAAACAAAGAAAACAACTAAGACCAAAGACAGACTACGACGGGCCAAGCCTAGAAGCTAAGATGGCCAAAAGGTTTTTAATCTCAGTAGTGTCTTCCTTCTGATTCTTCATGAATGATCTGAACTCATCATGAGTATCCTCGTGCTTGTCCAGACTAGTAGCCAAGTCAGCTTGATTCTATTGAAGAGCCTTCATGGTGTTTATCAAAACAGAGGCAGAAGATCCAACAGAAGAAGCATCAAAGCTATTATCCATTACATGAGAATTCTCAGCATTTGCTTCAACCATGAGAACATCATCTTGATTTTCCTTAGCAGGAGTTTTCTCAGCAGGATGATTCTCAGCATCATGATTCTCAACATCAGCTTCTGATACAAAAGCATCTTCAAAATACACAGGAGCAGGGATCTCAGCATCTGGATTTTCAAGAGCCAGAAGGATGTCAGCCAGATTCTCTGAAGGTGTTGGAGCAACCGGTTCTGATGGGTATTCAACACTTGGATATACCATATTTGGTGCTTTAACAGAGGGATTCTCCCTAAGCCAGTTGAATATAGACTGAAAGTCGCCAGTCAGAACGTTGTATTGAGGCTTCCACACAACCATAGCCAGAGGATGCACTTCTTCAAGCTCATCAAAAGATTCCTTCTCTTCAAGAGATTTCCAGCTTCTGATGGGAAAGAAGTAGCTTTCTTCAAAGTCCCTTAGAAATCCAGAAGGACCAGGAGCATCAGCCATACAAGCTCCTTGAAGCTTCAGAAGGTCAGAATAAATCTCTCTTCTGAAAGCACTCCAGAGATTCCCAGAAGCAACATAATCCATGTTGGCATTATGTGCTACCTTCAGTGCATCTAAACTTGCCTGTACCTTTAGCTTAACAAATTCAAAAACATACACCAACAGAGAGTTCAGAAGGTTTGGTTTTGAATTGGGTGGTTGAGGAGTCTGGGTTCAGAAGAAGTAGGGTTCAGGTTCTCTGTCTAGAGAAAGCAATGATTCTGCTTCGGAGTCTAAATCCAGCACTACAAAAGCATGGTCAGGGCAAGGTTTGGGTTTGTAGTTACAATCACGCAAGAGGTTGTTAAAAGAGTCAGAATCAAAAGATTCAGAAGCAACAGTATTGCAAACTTCAGGATTGTCTACAGGAGGGGAGTTAGAATGAGGAGGAGGTTGGGAAATGGAGAAAGTGGTATGAGGAGGAAAGAGGGTGTTGAGGGGTAAGATTTCTAGGAATGGTTCAGAAACAGGGTGGTCAGAAACAAGATTAGGCGCAGTGCCTTTAGTCTTGGGTGAAGAAGGAGGGGTGAGAACTTTGGTGGTTGGAGGTGATTTAGCTGGGGCTTTTTCTGGTTGAGAGAGTGAGGGAACTTCTGTTGATACAGATTTTGAAATTAAAATAGGTACAGAATCAGGTTCAGAAATATGAATACCTGAAGATCTCTTCTTATGAAGCCTTTCAGATTCATCTCCAACAGCCTTCCTCTTCTTCTGAATCACCACCTTTTGCTTTCCTTCAGAAATTTCTTTCTTCCTTTCTTCTTCCTTCTTATTTTCTTCTTTCTGTTCTTCTTCTTCCTTCTTCTTTTCTCTGTCAACAACTTTCTTTTCTTCTTTCTTTTTCTTGTCTTTCTTCTTTCTCTTTTTCTTTTCTTCGTCCTTCTCATCATCCTTCTTATCATTTTTCTCATCATCCTTCTTATCTTCCTTCTTCTGCTTCTTCTTTTATACTTCAGCTTCTTTCTTTTGTTCCTCAGCTTTCTCTTCATTTCTCTTCTCTTCACTAATAGATGGAAGATCTAGCTTTCGCTTTGTTCTTCTTTCTTGCTGGGGCGCAACTTCTGGAAAGACTTCTGATAATCCATCCTTAGTAGTCAGAAGCTTCTACTTGGTTATCCCAATAGGAGCATTTACAGAACCATCTTGTTTGAGAATATTAAGATAATGAATCTTAAACACCTGGTTGTTCAACTGTTCAACCATCTTAGTTTGAACCAGAAGATTTGTAATGATCCTCCCAAAAGGAATAACATTCCTCTTATGCTTCATTTTGTTTTCATCTCTGGAATCTTTCACAGCATTCCATAAGTGATTGAAAATTATGAAAGGGATATCCACCTTTTTCTGCGAACCAAGGCAATACATGATGTATTGTTGGTCTCTATTGATGAAGTCAGATGAATTGGTTGATTTCCTATGGTAGAAACAACCTAGAAGAATCTTTGTCCATATCTTGTATATGTTCTTCAGATCCTTAACCTTCTTTGATTTCTTCCCATCTGTAAATATTTCAGCGTAGACAGCATCCCAATCGGTTCTTGGAGTTGCTTCAGTCTCACCTGCAGAATCCATCAACCCAAACAACATTCTCAAGCTGGTTTCAGTGATGGGGAAGAATCTACCATGAACGAAGGAGACTATAGCTTTAGGAATAACAGTTGCATGAATCCAGACTTCCTTCACAAGGTCTGGATAGACTGGTCCACAGAACTCATAAAATAATGGTGCCCATCCTTGAAACACCAAATTCTCTTTAAGATTAATTTCATGTTCTTCCAGATTATCAACATCCACCATTAACTCACAAATGACTTCCAACTGATCCAGTGGAATCGAACAGGTGATTTTTGGAATGAGTTTTTGCTCTTGTTCTTGTTCATTATGATGTTGTTGCTGAGGAGATGAACTAGCATTCTGAGAAGAGGAGGAAGCCATGGAAGTACTTCTGAGATTTCTGGGTTTTCTTTTAGGGTTTAAGAAAAGAGAGAAAAGGTTGCAGAAATGCATAAACAAGAGGGAATGAATGAGTGAAAAGAGAAAATGAGAGTATGAGAGGTGTATAAATAGACACGAATTTGAAACAAAATGCAATTAAGTTCTGAGAATGAACAGTTACAGAATGCAGAGAATCAAATGCATTTAATGTTGAGTGTCGTTAGGGTAAAATATGACATTTGAAATGATTTGCACAGTTACCTAGGGAGGCATCTCATCAAGTGCACGCATGCTTGTCCCTTCAGAGTGAACACGTGTTCATCTTCTGGAATAGCTGGTGACAGCTGTTTTGCTTTAAAAGAGATTCTGAATCAACTTAGACATATGACATGTTAGTAATAAAAGAATCAGAATATCTATCTGATCAACATTTTCAGAACTTCTTATAAGAAAATAAATAATCATTTCAAATCTAATCCATATATCAGAACTTCTCATCCTTTTGTTCTGGGCATAAATCCATACTGATATTCTTCAGAATGAACTTCTGAAGGTTCTTATATAGAACCATGTCGTAACTTCTGAAGCAACTTATGTTCATCAGACCAAGTATGTGAAAGAACTTCTGAAGAAGTTTAATCTTTCAGAAAGCAAAGAAGCAAAGACTCCTATGCATCCAACGTGTGTTTTAGGTAAGGATGAGGTAATTAAGAAGGTAGATCAGAAGCTCTACAGAGGTATGATTGGACCATCTTCTGGTTCAAATTAAAATGACATTCAACCGTCAAACTCATACCTTCAAGCAATCTAAACCCAGAAACTCCAAAGAACACGAACCCTAACCCCTAACCTATGAATCTAAACCGTAGTCAAATCCAGATTCAAGCATAAACGACGTACAAACACGCGATCAAATAAAAATTTGATTTTCGTTTTAAGTTATGTTAAGATTTGATTGAGTTTATGTGTTATTGGGATTCTGTTGAAGATATGATCTTGTTGCTTGGGCCTGGGCAAGAATTTGCAGCTAGGGTTTCTCTTGGAGCTTGCAGCGGCGCTGAGGAGGAAGACAAACAGTGGCCGGGTCGGTTCTGACCCGGTCCATTTTCGTGACCCACCTGCTTGGCCCAATATTACCGCCCCAAAGTCTATTGCCAGTTATTGATCCCCTGACTCACTTAATTGGCCCACTGAATTAATTAGTTTAATCAAATATTAACCCTAATTAAGCTAATAATGATATTGATAATAATTATAGCAATAGTGTAAAAAAAATAACAATCTTAGTAGTAGTTACTACTGATAATCATCAACGGTCAATAACATGGTTAGCCCAATAATAATAATATATAATTGAACCCATAATTAATGAAGAAATAATAATAATTCTAATATTAGTAATAATAAATCAATTAGTGATCAATAACATTAGTTAGTGAAAATACCAGTGTAAATGATAGAAAAATGGGTAAATAATAAAAACTAAATTGTAGTAGATTATCCAAAAATAATAACAAAAAGAACTCCTTAGAATGAGATATATGAACCATCAGTTTGGGCCCAGATGTCTGTTAGTTGCACACCTCTGTTTAATTATAAAGAGTTTTATAAGAGGTCAGGTTTAACAATAGATATGTTAAACCCCATGGCCCTTAATTTTAACACCTTTAATAATTTAAAAAGATGCGAGTTGTACCGGGTAAATTTTGGGGTATGACAGTTGCCCCTATTTAATTACCTTGGATTGAATGGCGTGAGAATTCGCAGGTCTCACGCTTTTCGGATCGAAGAGTTATTAAATAATGGAAGACCCCTAAATTTACCTTGTGCTCAAGTGCGAGAGAAAAGAGTTGTTCTGCTAAAGCCTGAGTCTTACATAGCGAGGACTTGCCGTTAGTGAACCCCACTTACTATAGTTCTAGTAAGTTTTCGTAGATTGCGTAACCCAGAAGGATTATTTGCTATAGCAAGTTCGCCTGCATCAATAGGAGTCATTTGCTCTGGTTCGGACGAGTTTACTTGTATAGAGTATTATTTTGTAAATGCGTATGCATTATGCGTATGCACATGACCCCGTTGTTTGTATAATGTAGATGTATGAATGTTTACACATGTAAATGTCGCGTGTACGCAAATGAGT